>NC_086448.1:80551943-80799443 GCF_028390025.1 Pseudophryne corroboree
TTTTTTAGTATTTTGACCAGGCATGTCAATGGCCATATTCCTCCCACGGACAACAGGTGTCTCCCCGGGTGCCTGACTTAAACAAACCACCTCACCATCAGAATCCTCCTTGTCAATTTCCTCCCCAGCGCCAGCAACACCCATATCCTCATCCTGGTGTACTTCAACAGTGACATCTTCAATTTGACTATCAGGAACTGGACTGCGGGTGCTCCTTCCAGCACTTGCAGGGGGCGTGCAAATGGTGGAAGGTGCAAGCTCTTCCCGTCCAGTGTTGGGAAGGTCAGGCATCGCAACCGACACAATTAGACTCTCCTTGGGGATTTGTGATTTTGAAGAACGCACAGTTCTTTGCTGTGCTTTTGCCAGCTTAAGTCTTTTCTTTTTTCTAGCGAGAGGATGAGTGCTTCCATCCTCATTTGAAGCTGAACCACTAGCCATGAACATAGGCCAGGGCCTCAGCCGTTCCTTGCCACTCCGTGTCGTAAATGGCATATTGGCAAGTTTACGCTTCTCCTCAGACGCTTTTAATTTTGATTTTTGGGTCATTTTACTGAACTTTTGTGTTTTGGATTTTACATGCTCTCTACTATGACATTGGGCATCGGCCTTGGCAGACGACGTTGATGGCATTTCATCGTCTCGGCCATGACTAGTGGCAGCAGCTTCAGCACGAGGTGGAAGTGGATCTTGATCTTTCCCTTTAACCTCCACATTTTTGTTCTCCATTTTTTAATGTGTGGAATTATATGCCAGTATCAATAGCAATGGCCTACTACTATATTTACTGCGCACAACTAAAATGCACCACAGGTATACAATGTAGATGGATAGTATACTTAATGGATGACGAGTGACGACACAGAGGTAGGTACAGCAGTGGCCTACCGTACTGCTATATATAGTATACTGGTGGACACTGTCAGCAAACTGCTAAACTAGTCTAAAAAAATGCACCACAGGTATACAATGTAGATGGATAGTATACTTAATGGATGACGAGTGACGACACAGAGGTAGGTACAGCAGTGGCCTACCGTACTGCTATATACAGTATACTGGACCTGGTGGACACTGTCAGCAAACTGCTAAACTAGTCTTAAAAAAAGGCTCCACAGGTATACAATGTAGATGGATAGTATACTTAATGGATGACGAGTGACGACACAGAGGTAGGTACAGCAGTGGCCTACCGTACTGCTATATACAGTATACTGGACCTGGTGGACACTGTCAGCAAACTGCTAAACTAGTCTAAAAAAAAGGCACCACAGGTATACAATGTAGATGGATGGATAGTATACTTAATGGATGACGAGTGACGACACAGAGGTAGGTACAGCAGTGGCCTACCGTACTGCTATATACAGTATACTGGACCTGGTGAACACTGTCAGCAAACTGCTAAACTAGTCTAAAAAAAAGGCACCACAGGTATACAATGTAGATGGATGGATAGTATACTTAATGGATGACGAGTGACGACACAGAGCTAGGTACAGCAGTGGCCTACCGTACTGCTATATACAGTATACTGGACCTGGTGGACACTGTCAGCAAACTGCTAAACTAGTCTAAAAAAAAGGCACCACAGGTATACAATGTAGATGGATGGATAGTATACTTAATGGATGACGAGTGACGACACAAAGGTAGGTACAGCAGTGGCCTACCGGTCTGCTATATACAGTATACTGTACCTGGTGGACACTGTCAGCAAACTGCTAAACTAGTCTAAAAAAAAGGCACCACAGGTATACAATGTAGATGGATGGATAGTATACTTAATGGATGACGAGTGACGACACAGAGGTAGGTACAGCAGTGGCCTACCGTACTGCTATATACAGTATACTGGACCTGGTGGACACTGTCAGCAAACTGCTAAACTAGTCTAAAAAAAAGGCACCACATGTATACAATGTAGATGGATGGATAGTATACTTAATGGATGACGAGTGACGACACAGAGGTAGGTACAGCAGTGGCCTACCGTACTGCTATATACAGTATACTGGACCTGGTGGACACTGTCAGCAAACTGCTAAACTAGTCTAAAAAAAAGGCACCACAGGTATACAATGTAGATGGATGGATAGTATACTTAATGGATGACCAGTGACGACACAGAGGTAGGTACAGCAGTGGCCTACCGTACTGCTATATACAGTATACTGGACCTGGTGGACACTGTCAGCAAACTGCTAAACTAGTCTAAAAAAAAGGCACCACAGGTATACAATGTAGATGGATGGATAGTATACTTAATGGATGACGAGTGACGACACAGAGGTAGGTACAGCAGTGGCCTACCGTACTGCTATATACAGTATACTGGACCTGGTGGACACTGTCAGCAAACTGCTAAACTAGTCTAAAAAAAAGGCACCACAGGTATACAATGTAGATGGATGGATAGTATACTTAATGGATGACGAGTGACGACACAGAGGTAGGTACAGCAGTGGCCTACCGGTCTGCTATATACAGTATACTGGACCTGGTGGACACTGTCAGCAAACTGCTAAACTAGTCTAAAGAAAAGGCACCACAGGTATACAATGTAGATGGATGGATAGTATACTTAATGGATGACGAGTGATGACACAGAGGTAGGTACAGCAGTGGCCTACCGTACTGCTATATATAGTATACTGGACCTGGTGGACACTGTCAGCAAACTGCTAAACTAAAATGCACCACAGGTATAGGAATGTAGATGGATAGTATACTCAATGGATGACGACACAGAGGTAGGTACAGCAGTGCACTCTGCACTGTACTCCTCCTATATAATATTAATTATACTGGTGGTCCCCAGTCCCCACAATAAAGCAGCACACTGTGAGCACAGATATGGAGTGTTTTTCAGGCAGACAAACGTATACTGGTGGTCACTGTTAGCAAAACTCTGCACTGTACTCCTGCTATAGCTGCTCCCCAGTCCCCACAATTAAGCAGTGTGAGTACTCAGCACAGATATATCATGCAGCACACTGAGCACAGATATGGTATGGAGCGTTTTTTTCAGGCAGAGAACGGATAAAAACTAAACTCTGCACTGTACTCCTCCTAACAGCTGCTCCCCAATCCTCCCCACAATTATAGTAATAAACAAGCAATCAAATCAACTGTCTTCTACTAAACGGAGAGGACGCCAGCCACGTCCTCTCCCTATCATCTCCAATGCACGTGTGAAAATGGCGGCGACGCGCGGCTGCTTATATAGAATCCGAATCTCGCAAGAATCCGACAGCGGGATGATGACGTTCGGGCGCGCTCGGGTTAACCGAGCCATACGGGAGATTCCAAGTATGGCTCGGACCCGTGTAAAAAAGGTAAAGCTCGGGGGGGGTTCGGTTTCTCGGAAACCGAACCCGCTCATCACTAGGTACAAGTACTAATCACCCAGGCCCGGCGTTGTGTGAGTGGTGAGCTGTGGAGAAGTATTTCTCATAGGTTTTTGTTTTTGAAAGGTTGTAGCCATACCTCCAGGATATTTCTCTGGGGCCCACAGTTTATCTTGGTGGCCCTGCTGTGGACAGTTGACAAAACTATGTTCCACTAAAAAGGGTGGTTCCAAATGTTGTTGTAGCCAGGACTGACAGAAGCACCTTAGGCGGTGCAATTCCTCTTTGGAATGTGGCGCCCGCCCCAAACCCTGCTGCATCTTATCTTAGATGGGAAGGAGCGGGGGTGCCATCCTTTGCTCCCTTTAGCCTAAGCCACTGCCCAGCACCACTGCCCCAGCCAATCACTGACATTGGGGAGCAGCAACCAACACTCACGGCCAGGGGCGGATTTAGGGATTATTGGCCACTGCCCCCCCCCCCCAATAACGTCATTGCCCCGTTCATTTCAGGTGCCAGTCCGGATGCCTCAAGACCACCAAAGCAGCCCCAGCCTCACCCTACTACCAACTCGTGGACCACAATTTGCTGCCTATTGTCCCACCCTCATCATTTGCTAAATAAAATATTAAAAAAATAAGTTGGAATGATGAAAAAAATAACCTGGCCCTTATCAGCCTGGTGTGCCACCCCCCAGCATGTGCCGCCCCTAGGCACATGGCTCACGTGCCTAGTGGGAAATCCACCACCGCTCATGGGTAAGAAACTTATGCCTCCTTCTCCTCCACAATAGCTGTCTGTGCCCCATTTATGGGGATCACTGGGTTATTAAGTACACTGACATAATGGTCTCATTCTGAGTCGCGCGCAGAAACATGTCTTTTGCCGCAGCCGCATTTACATCTTTATGCTTATGTCACTGATGATTTTATTAATACTGAGACGCCAACTTGCAGCATCTTGCGGTGGAGCAGTTCTGTCTCTATGAGCCTTTAGACACAGTTTCTCCATTTGACCATGGCCTCCTGATTGAGGACTCAGTTGCTTACAGCAACGCGCCCACATCTGCTTAGCCACACCTCTGTTACTTCCTAGGAACGCCCTCTGAATTCCAAAGACCGTGCTTCCGATTCTGGTCTGCATCTCTGAGCGCTAACAGCCGGGACGCTTGCTCTAGCAGATGGGACGCTTGCGTAGAATTAAAACACTGTCCAAATTAATGCGGCATTGGCAGTGTGAGAGACTCGGAATCAGAGCCAATGTCACTCATTAAGGGTTTTAGGTGCCCAGGTTTAGCTAATGGTAATGTTAGCCATGATTGTAACAATGGCTTTCTTGAACCTGCAGTTGTGAACTATAGTCACTGACTAGGGATGTCCATTGTTGTTTTTTTTTTAAATCAAGTATTTTTTTATTTTTCCAAGAGAAAAGAAAAACATTACAATAAACATTGCAATTAAACCAATACAAGGTCAAAATTGTGCTATTCAATGAATTCTTCTGTAAATCAGTGTTGTCATAGGAATACCGAGCAGTATTCATTTCATTGTCAGAATAATCTCAAACAGCTACAGAAGAAAACAAAATTAATAAAATACGCGCTATATTACGTAGAGGGGGAGAGTAGCGCAGGGACGGCCAGTCCGCATCAAGAGCAACACATCATAACAGACAGTATCTATAATCAATACTTAAAGTGTGGGGTCAATAAAATACTGGGAGTTTTTCCATAAACCCCATATCTTATCAAATTTCAGTAGTGAATTTCGTTTAGTATACATAAAGCGTTCGTGAGAAAGAGTATCATTTACAAGAGCAACCCATTCAGCAGATGACGGGGGAGCATGAGCCATCCAATTGCGAGCTATGCATACCCGGGCCAATGCCAGGACTATAGTTACATAAAGATAGGAGAGTACTGGAAGGCATTCCCTCAAATCAAGGCCAAATATACAAATGCGCGGAGTCATCAGTGGAATATGGACACCCGTATGACAGATAGATGTTGTAACATTTACCCAGAAGGTATTCACCCACGAGCACAGCCAGAGCAAATGCCGGAAACCAGCAGCCGGAGCAGAGCACCTTGGACATTTATCAGAAGTCGAGCCTCCAATCTTACACAGATGGGAAGGCGTCCAGTAGACTCTGTGTAAAATATACAATTGTATCTGCTGGAATCTAGCACTCGCCGAGGCAGCACGCGGGGAAGCCAGGATATGTGTCCAATCCTCCTCATCGATTTCACCTAAATCCTGCGTCCATTTAGCTCGGAGGGCGGTTAGCCCATCCAATCCAGAGGAGGGAGGAGTACGAAGACGAGACCCTCCCGCGAGAAGGCAAAGTGCGAATTATCTTGTGAACAGGGGATTCAGCGAGTTGTGGAGCATAGCCCCGCCACTGTGCCGTCAACGCATGTCGGAGCTGTAAATAACGAAAAAAATAGCACCTAGGAATATCATAAGTAGGGGACAAATACTCAAAGCTATGGAGCACCCCATCCTGATAAAGTTGCCCCACTGCAGTCACCTCATGCGCAGTTCAGACAGAGCTACCCTCCAGCCTAAAAAGCTTGGAAAAAGTTACATTATTCCAAAGTGGAGAGCAAGGATCCACAGTAGAATCTCCCAGCAGCCTCTCAGTCACCAGCCATACTCTACGAGCCTGTTGCAATAAAGGGGGGAGAGAAGATAACGAGGACCTTGCTAGTAAAAACTTCTATTGGAGAGAATGAGAGCCCAGCCTTATCTAGAAGAGCCACCGGTAAGTTGCCATAATTCCCCGGAGCAACCCATTCATAAAGTTGTACCAAAAAAAGAAATTTACACAATTCTCCACATGCGCTCCCATAAATTGAACAATCTAAATTCCTTATACTTAGATGAATAGAGAGTTCATCCACATCAGTCACAGTTGGTCCAAGAAAATCCGTTGAAATTTCCTCTGGCCCGTTGATCAAAAGGAAACAAAAAGAAAGAAAAAACAATATAGTGTAGTATGTTTTGCTAATGTCCAAAAAAGTCTTATCAACGTATTATGAATAATGGAGGCGTAGTGCTTCACATAGGTTATTCTTCCACCATAAATTATTCGTACCGTACTCACACCCAAGTGAAAATAGAGACCACTCATAAAGGTATCTTTATCTTCCTCCACCTTCTATAACTTCTTTCTATTCAGTAAAAATAGGAGGTAATGGCGTACCTTACTTACAATGAGTAAGGGTAATGCTTGCACATAAAGGTTTCTTTATCTGTATGTGTTTCTTCCTCTGTTCTCGGCACTCAGGTTATTCTTTCTGACACTCCAAATGATCAGTCATATATGGATATCACGACCCAGAAAGAGACAACAGGGGAGCAATATAGTGTAGTATATTTCTAAATATATACAGTTCTCTTGTATGAACAAGGGGTGGATAATAATTTATCCAATATTCCACCACCAAAGGTTCTGTAAAGATCGTACCGTACTCACACTCGAGTATGGAAAAAAACACTCGTAAAGGTATCTTTTATCCTCCTCCACCTTGTGTCATCACCTTCTATCCCTTAATACCACACCTCAGTGCTTAGTGGTATATGTGTATATCTCACCAGACTTACGGTAGGTCTGGTTGTTATAATCCCATAAAGGTATCTTTATCTGTGGCTTTCTTCTTCTAACATTACTGCCCAGAAATTCCTCCTGATGCTCGAACTCAGTCACAATAATAGGGGTATTAAACCCCAATAAAAACTTGAGATATTAATAAAAAGATTTATTGTAAAAAAAAATTTGTTATTGTATAAAAATCATAAAATTATCCAAATGGATTCAATATACACTGCTCAATAACACATCATGGTGTAAAGTTTGAGTTGGAAAAAAAAAACAACTTTCAACACCTGACCTGTAGGGTGAGGTCCGGACCAAACCCAGATGGTAGATGGAATCTTTAGATGTGCATAAAGAGCCGTGTAGTCCTCTCTCCACCAACGCGTTTCGACAAATGTCTTCCTCAGGGTGTACTGGAGAGTGGCTGGGGTATCGTGTTTATATACCCTAGTTAGTACCTCCCCTTCCGGGGGTGGGAATTTCCAGTTAATTTAATTTAATCTCTCTGTGCACATCTAAATGATGATTATCACACTTCAATATGCAAACATAGATTTATATTATAAGTTATATTCAAGATCTATATATTTTCTCCTCATTATAGTGTTTTAACCATTAATCGCGTTTCAGTGAAACGCATGTTGCTTCCGCCGGAAGTGACGGCAAAAACGTCACTACCGATATAACCAGTGCGTTATAGGGAATTAACTTTCTCTAAGCCTATTTAACCCTCCGTTCAAATTGTTCCCATCAGGAATAGCCTGAGGGAATATATGTAAAGATAATGCCAATCCTGAAATGTTCCGTTTATGTATCATTTCGTATTGAGCGTCACACTACTTCCGCCGGAAGTGACGTCGATTACGTCATCCCCGCCGAAAACTATTAGTTCCGTAATGCGTTCCACCTTCTGTGGAACGCATCGGAACTTTCACCAGAGATCTCTTTTAAATAAAATCTTCATTTAGGATTAATTTATAGTAAATAGGCCTTACATGGTTATATCCATGTTTATAGAAATAAAACAAAAAAGGATTTTCGGAAAATTAATAATTCCGGGGAACTTGACAGTTCTGATAGAGGTGCCCCTGTAATTTATATAATAAATTGCATCTCCTAAATATAAAAATATAAAAATATATATAAAAAATATATATTTAGGGTACCTCTGATAGGACTAGCCTCTCCTAAATAATTACCTAGTACTAATAATAGAAAATTATGATAGAGCTTGCAGTATCAAATTGTTGAAAATATAATACCATTCTCATACGGTGAGCTGTATTATTAAAGTCTACATAAGGTAATGGGGGATAGGATTAAGAGATCCTTATTTTCAGAAACCATTTTGTTTCAAAATTTGAGTTTAGTCCTGCTGGTTGTACAGTTCCCAAGTTGAAAATAGTTTTCATTTCAGTTCTTGCTAATGTCTCGTCTAAGTTGTTTTTTCTCCAGTTTCCTTTAGCTATTTGGATACCGCAAAACGAGATGAGATCTGTTGGGTCACATCTGTGTGTTTCTTTAAAGTGTGCAGATACACTGTGTGTGGATAATCCATTTCTAATATTACGGAGATGTTCTGTCATACGTTCTTTTAGTCTTCTACTTGTTCTCCCTATATACTGTTTTTGACAAGAACATTCGAGTAAATATACTACATTTTTACTATGACATGTGATAAATTCTTTGATGGTATAATCCTTGTTTTTACTGTTTGATTTGTAGTTTATGATTACACGTTCCTTATTTCTACAATTTTTGCACATAGCGCACGATCCACATCTATGGAACCCTTTTGTTTTTATCAATTGAAGTTTTTGGGGTTCCTGTATCGCACTCCTCACTATCTGACTCTTTAGATTTTATGCTTTTCGATATATGAACGTGGGTTTTTCATGTATATATTGTCTCACAATAGGGTCTTTTGTTAGAATTGACCAATGTTTGTTGATTATCATTTCTAAATCTTTATGTTGACTGGTGAATTTTGAAATAAATGGAATCCCTAGATCTTTCTTCATTTTCGGTCCATTTCCTTTGGTCTTTATCAGTTCACTTCTTTCAACTTGTTTAATTGTGTCAAATTCTTTGTCTATATCTTCTACTGCATACCCCTTTTGAACAAACCGTTTTTTCAACTCTTCTCCTTGACATGTGTAGTCTTCTATTTTGGTGCAATTTCTCCTTAATCTATTGAATTGCCCTCTAGGGATGGATGTTAGCCAATTATGATGATGATTACTATCTCGGTTGATATAGGAGTTGCAGTCTGTAGGTTTATTATACGTTTTCGTGAGGATTTCACCATTTTCTATAAAGATGTTAAGATCCAGAAAATGTATATCAAGATTACTGATTTGAAATGTGAGTTCGATGTTCTTATCATTAATATTAAGATTTTTGCAGAAATTATCCAAAGACTCTCGATCTCCCTTCCAGACGAATAGAATATCGTCTATATACCTAATCCAGAACACCAGGTTCGCCCCCAGCCCGCACCCCACCGTAGATCTCTCCCATTCTGCCATGAAGAGATTAGCGTAGCTAGGGGCGAACCTGGTGCCCATGGCTGTGCCTCTAATTTGCATATAAAAGGCGCTATCAAACCAGAAGAAGTTGTTAGTCAAAATTATTTCAATTCCCTCCAGGATAAACTTTTTTAGGTCTTCATCATGTTCCTCCAAATCCAAGTAATGGGCTATTGCTGATAATCCTTGTTGGTGGTCAATAATAGTATATAGAGAGGTGACATCAGCTGCCACCAACCAACAATCTGATTCCCATTTTATGTCTTTCAATAGATTGATCACATGTAACAAATCTCTAGTATATGATGGAGTATTTTTAACAATAGGTTGCAGAAAATGGTCGATGTAATGTGAAAGGTTAGAAGTGATGGATTCTGTCCCTGCCACGATAGGTCTTCTGGGTGGGAATTCCGTATTTTTATGAATTTTAGGTAATGTATATATATATATACTAGAGATTCGTTACATGTGATCAATCTATTGAAAGACATAAAATGGGAATCAGATTGTTGGTTGGTGGCAGCTGATGTCACCTCTCTATATACTATTATTGACCACCAACAAGGATTATCAGCAATAGCCCATTACTTGGATTTGGAGGAACATGATGAAGACCTAAAAAAGTTTATCCTGGAGGGAATTTAAATAATTTTGACTAACAACTTCTTCTGGTTTGATAGCGCCTTTTATATGCAAATTAGAGGCATAGCCATGGGCACCAGGTTCGCCCCTAGCTACGCTAATCTCTTCATGGCAGAATGGGAGAGATCTACGGTGGGGTGCGGGCTGGGGGCGAACCTGGTGTTCTGGATTAGGTATATAGACGATATTCTATTCGTCTGGAAGGGAGATCGAGAGTCTTTGGATAATTTCTGCAAAAATCTTAATATTAATGATAAGAACATCAAACTCACATTTCAAATCAGTAATCTTGATATAAATTTTCTGGATCTTAACATCTTTATAGAAAATGGTGAAATCCTCACGAAAACGTATAATAAACCTACAGACTGCAACTCCTATATCAACCGAGATAGTAATCATCATCATAATTGGCTAACATCCATCCCTAGAGGGCAATTCAATAGATTAAGGAGAAATTGCACCAAAATAGAAGACTACACATGTCAAGGAGAAGAGTTGAAAAAACGGTTTGTTCAAAAGGGGTATGCAGTAGAAGATATAGACAAAGAATTTGACACATTTAAACAAGTTGAAAGAAGTGAACTGATAAAGACCAAAGGAAATGGACCGAAAATGAAGAAAGATCTAGGGATTCCATTTATTTCAAAATTCACCAGTCAACATAAAGATTTAGAAATGATAATCAACAAACATTGGTCAATTCTAACAAAAGACCCTATTGTGAGACAATATATACATGAAAAACCCACGTTCATATATCGAAAAGCATAAAATCTAAAGAGTCAGATAGTGAGGAGTGCGATACAGGAACCCCAAAAACTTCAATTGATAAAAACAAAAGGGTTCCATAGATGTGGATCGTGCGCTATGTGCAAAAATTGTAGAAATAAGGAACGTGTAATCATAAACTACAAATCAAACAGTAAAAACAAGGATTATACCATCAAAGAATTTATAACATGTCATAGTAAAAATGTAGTATATTTACTCGAATGTTCTTGTCAAAAACAGTATATAGGGAGAACAAGTAGAAGACTAAAAGAACGTATGACAGAACATCTCCGTAATATTAGAAATGGATTATCCACACACAGTGTATCTGCACACTTTAAAGAAACACACAGATGTGACCCAACAGATCCCATCTCGTTTTGCGGTATCCAAATAGCTAAAGGAAACTGGAGAAAAAACAACTTAGACGAGACATTAGCAAGAACTGAAATGAAAACTATTTTCAACTTGGGAACTCTACAACCAGCAGGACTAAACTCAGATTTTGAAACAAAATGGTTTCTGTAAATAAGGATCTATTAATCCTATCCCCCATTACCTTATGTAGACTTTAATAATACAGCTCACCGTATGAGAATGGCATTATATTTTCAACAATTTGATACTGCAAGTTCCATCATAATTTTCTATTATTAGTACTAGGTAATTATTTAGGAGAGGCTAGTCCTATCAGAGGTACCCTAAATATATATTTTTTATATATATTTTTATATTTTTATATTTAGGAGATGCAATTTATTATATAAATTACAGGGGCACCTCTATCAGAACTGTCAAGTTCCCCGGAATTATTAATTTTCCGAAAATCCTTTTTTGTTTTATTTCTATAAACATGGATATAACCATGTAAGGCCTATTTACTATAAATTAATCCTAAATGAAGATTTTATTTAAAAGAGATCTCTGGTGAAAGTTCCGATGCGTTCCACAGAAGGTGGAACGCATTACGGAACTAATGGTTTTCGGCGGGGATGACGTAATCGGCGTCACTTCCGGCGGAAGTAGTGTGACGCTCAATACGAAATGATACATAAACGGAACATTTAAGAATTGGCATTCTCTTTACATATATTCCCTCAGGCTATTCCTGATGGGAACAATTTGAACGGAGGGTTAAATAGGTTTAGAGAAAGTTAATTCCCTATAACGCACTGGTTATATCGGTAGTGACGTTTTTGCCGTCACTTCCGGCGGAAGCAACATGCGTTTCACTGAAACGCAATTAATGGTTAAAACACTATAATGAGGAGAAAATATATAGATCTTGAATATAACTTATAATATAAATCTATGTTTGCATATTGAAGTGTGATAATCATCATTTAGATGTGCACAGAGAGATTAAATTAAATTAACTGGAAATTCCCACCCCCGGAAGGGGAGGTACTAACTAGGGTATATAAACACGATACCCCAGCCACTCTCCAGTACACCCTGAGGAAGACATTTGTCGAAACTCGTTGGTGGAGAGAGGACTACACGGCTCTTTATGCACATCTAAAGATTCCATCTACCATCTGGGTTTGGTCCGGACCTCACCCTACAGGTCAGGTGTTGAAAGTTGTTTTTTTTTTCCAACTCAAACTTTACACCATGATGTGTTATTGAGCAGTGTATATTGAATCCATTTGGATCATTTTATGATTTTTATACAATAACAAAATTTTTTTTACAATAAATCTTTTTATTAATATCTCAAGTTTTTATTGGGGTTTAATACCCCTATTATTGTGACTGAGTTCGAGCATCAGGAGGAATTTCTGGGCAGTAATGTTAGAAGAAGAAAGCCACAGATAAAGATACCTTTATGGGATTATAACAACCAGACCTACCGTAAGTCTGGTGAGATATACACATATACCACTAAGCACTGAGGTGTGGTATTAAGGGACTTAAGGGATAGAAGGTGATGACACAAGGTGGAGGAGGATAAAAGATACCTTTACGAGTGTTTTTTTCCATACTTGGGTGTGAGTATGGTACGATCTTTACAGAACCTTTGGTGGTGGAATATTGGATAAATTATTATCCACCCCTTGTTCATACATGAGAACTGTATATATTTAGAAATATACTACACTATATTGCTCCCCTGTTGTCTCTTTCTGGGTCGTGATATCCATATATGACTGATCATTTGGAGTGTCAGAAAGAATAACCTGAGTGCCGAGAACAGAGGAAGAAACACATATAGATAAAGAAACCTTTATGTGCAAGCATTACCCTTACTCATTGTAAGTAAGGTACGCCATTACCTCCTATTTTTACTGAATAGAAAGAAGTTATAGAAGGTGGAGGAAGATAAAGATACCTTTATGAGTGGTCTCTATTTTCACTTGGGTGTGAGTACGGTACGAATAATTTATGGTGGAAGAATAACCTCTGTGAAGCACTACGCCTCCATTATTCATAATACGTTGATAAGACTTTTTTGGACATTAGCAAAACATACTACACTATATTGTTTTTTCTTTCTTTTTGTTTCCTTTTGATCAACGGGCCAGAGGAAATTTCAACGGATTTTCTTGGACCAACTGTGACTGATGTGGATGAACTCTCTATTCATCTAAGTATAAGGAATTTAGATTGTTCAATTTATGGGAGCGCATGTGGAGAATTGTGTAAATTTCTTTTTTTGTCTATCAGTTTCTTAGCACGTTAGGTGAACGTGTTTCACATAGTTTACCATTTGCAGCTCCGGAGTGCGCAGTAGGAAGATATCTATTTGTTTTTCTGTACATAAAGTTGTACCAGTTGGGCAGCTAAGTAGTATAGGCGTACGTCAGGCAATGCCAAGCCTCCTTCCGATTGTGGTCTACAGAGCGTTTTATATGCAATACGGGCCCGTTTAGCACCCCAAAAAAAACAAGCAATATATCGAGAAATCAGCAAAAATTGGGAGGCAGGGATATAGACTGGTGCATTCTGCAGTATATAAAGAAATTTAGGTTGAATAATCATTTTTATAATATTCACACGTCCCGTTACAGTTAAAGGGAGTTTCTGTCAGGTTCGCGACTTGATGCGCAAACTGTCAATCTGGGGAATCAGATTCAAGGTGACAAAATCTTTTGGGGAATGAGAAATTTGAATACCAAGGTACTTAAACTGGGTACACCATTGTAGGGGAAAATCATAAGAGGACGGAAATGACATAGAGGAACTTAGCGGGAACACCACCGATTTACCCCAATTAATACCCGAATAAACCCCAAACTCCCGGACCAAGTCTAGGAGAGCGGGCAAGGAGGGGAATATATCTTCTAGAAATAAATTATAATATCATATCATCTGCATATAAACCAATTTTTTCTTCTTGACCCACAACCCTAAGTCCCACTATATTTGTTGCGGCCCTAACTGCGCAGGCAAGGGGTTCTATAGCAAGAGCAAAAAGCAATGGGGACAAAGGACACCCTTGTCGAGTCCCACGCTCAAACAGAAAGGATTCAGTAGTAAAGCCATTAACCACAACTCTCGCAGCCGGGCAGGAATATAACAGTTTAACCCAGGACAGAAAATTCTGGCCTATCCCAAATCTAGTAAGGGCCTCCCAGAGATAAACCCATTCTACGGAGTCGAAAGCACGGGCAGCGTCAAGGGAGACCACTATCGCACCGTCCAACTCATCCCCCGCCAACTGGATGTACGTAAATAATCGCCTAAGATTGACTGTGGTAGATCTACCTGGCATAAAGCCTGTTTGATTACAATGAACTATCTCAAGGACCACGGTGTTAAGCCGGAGCGCTAAAATTTTGGCAAGAATCTTTATATCAGTTGACAACAGAGAGATAGGACGGTACGAGTCTAAGAGGAGACCATCAACCCCCGGGGCCTTATTACTGGGAAAGGACTTAATGGCGTTTTCAACCTCATCCAGCGTAATGGATGTGTCCAAAAATTGTCGGGACTCGGGGCTTAGAGAAGGAACATCTATTTTATCAAAATAGTCAGATAAAGCTGAGTACGTGTATTGAGTTCTGGATTTATAAACATCTAAAAGATAAGTATAAAAGCTAGAAGCTATAGAGGAGGTGTCAGTACAGACAGCGCCAGACATACTCATAATGCTATGCACAGTGGCGGGGGGTGTCTCCTTTCTAGCCAAATAGGCCAGAAATTTTCCCGAGCGATCTCCTTGAATATAGAAATCCTGGGCACGGAACAGCAAACACCTTTTTGATTTATCAAGGAGTAGGTCCGTTAATTGCCTGTGAACAATCAGCCATTCCACCCGATCCGCAGCAAGGCCACTGCGCAAATAAGCCTGTTCGAGCTCAGCACTCCTCCTCTCCAACTCCTCCTCAGATTTTCTGATAGCCATCTTCAACTGGGCAACTCTGGATATTAGTGAGCCTCGCAGGAAGGCCTTATAAGCATCCCACACCAATAGAGTGTTATTACAGATAGGATTGTTAGCAAAAAACTCCTCCCAAAGTGCAATCAGTTCAGAGGCTGCACCCATCAGGGTCAGCCAAAAGGGGTTAAACTCCCAAAATGACGCCCCTCTAGGCATATCAAAGCATAGAGACAACAATATAGGGGAATGATCAGATATCCCACGCGATAGATATTTCACTGAAGACACGCAGGGAAGTAGGGAGCAGGTGAGCAACGCCATATCAATATGAGAAAATACCCCATACGAGCTAGAGAAGCAGGAAAAACAGCTGACAGATGGGTTACGCAAGCGCCACACATCCACAAGTCCTAACTCAGAGATTAAGCAGGCAAAGGGGTTGGGTCCAGAAGCCATGCTGCGAGCAACAGGCCTCCATCTATCCGTAGCCTCATTCAAAACAGCATTGAAGTCACCAATGCATATAGCTGGGGTAGAGGGAAACTCCTGCATGAAGGCGCATGCCTTCACCAAAATTCCAGAATTATATGGAGGAGGTACACTGCTCAAAAAAATAAAGGGAACACTAAAATAACACATCCTAGATCTGAATGAATGAAATATTCTTATTAAATACTTTGTTCTTTACATAGTTGAATGTGCTGACAACAAAATCACACAAAAATTATCAATGGAAATCAAATTTATTAACCCATGGAGGTCTGGATTTGGAGTCACCCTCAAAATTAAAGTGAAAAAACACACTACAGGCTGATCCAACTTTGAAGTAATGTTCTTAAAACAAGTCAAAATGAGGCTCAGTAGTGTGTGTGGCCTCCACATGCCTGTATGACCTCCCTACAACGCCTGGGTATGCTCCTGATGAGGTGGCGGATGGTCTCCTTAAGGATCTCCTCCCAGACCTGGACTAAAGCATCCGCCAACTCCTGGACAGTCTGTGGTGCAACGTAGCGTTAGTGGATGGAGCGAGACATGATGTCCCAGATGTGCTCAATTGGATTCAGGTCTGGGGAACGGGCGGGCCAGTCCATAGCATCAATGCCTTCGTCTTGCAAGAACTGCTGACACACTCCAGCCACATGAGGTCAAGCATTGTCTTGCATTAGGAGGAACCCAGGGCCAACCGCACCAGCATATGGTCTCACAAGAGGTCTGAGGATCTCATCTCAGTACCTAATGGCAGTCAGGCTACTTCTGGCGAGCACATGGAGGGCTGTGCGCCCCCCCAAAGAAATGCCACCCCACACCACTACTGACCCACTGCCAAACTGGTCATGCTGGAGGATGTTGCAGGCAGCAGAACATTCTCCTTGGCGTCTCCGGACTCTGTCACATCTGTCACATGTGCTCAGTGAGAACCTGCTTTCATCTGTGAAGAGCACAGGGCGCCAGTGGCGAATTTGCCAATCTTGGTGTTCTCTGGCAAATGCCAAACGTCCTGCACGGTGTTGGGCTGTAAGCACAACTCCCACCTGTGGATGTCGGGCCCTCATACCACCCTCATGGAGTCTGTTTCTGATCGTTTGAGTAGACACATGCACATTTCTGGCTTGCTGGAGGTCATTTTGCAGGGCTCTGGCAGTGCTCCTCCTGTTCCTCCTTGCACAAAGGCGGAGGTAGCGGTCCTGCTGCTGGGTTGTTGCCCTCCTACGGCCTCCTCCAAGTCTCCTGATGTACTGGCCTGTCTCCTGGTAGCGCCTCCATGCTCTGGACACTACGCTGACAGACACAGCAACCTTCTTGCCACAGCTCGCATTGATGTGCCATCCTGGATGAGCTGCACTACCTGAGCCACTTGTGTGGGTTGTAGGGAGGTCATACAGGCACGTGGAGGCCACACACACTACTGAGCCTCATTTTGACTTGTTTTAAGGACATTACATCAAAGGTGGATCAGCATGTAGTGTGTTTTTCCACTTTAATTTTGAGGGTGACTCCAAATCCAGACCTCCATGGGTTAATAAATTTGATTTCCATTGATAATTTATGTGTGATTTTGTTGTCAGCACATTCAACTATGTAAAGAACAAAGAATTTAATAAGAATATTTCATTCATTCAGATCTAGGATGTGTTATTTTAGTGTTCCCTATATTTTTTTGAGCAGTGTATATATATACAGTAATTGCTGGCGTATAAGACTACTTTTTTGCCCTGAAAAACATGCCTCCAAGTGGGGGGGTCGTCTTATACGCCGGGTGCACTTCAGTTGGGATAGACATAGCTGCCATAGTGGCCTTCCGATACTCGCCCGGTGCCCATAGTGGCCTCCCGATGCCCGCCCACCTCATTCTACTCACCATCCAGTATCGCGCGATATCCAGTGCGGCCGCGGCGGGTCACTAGTGCCAATTACAGGGAGATGCAGGGACTGGCCGGAGGCGCTGCAGTCGCGTTGTGGCCGTACAATGGTGACAATGACAGGTACTGTAATTGCACTAATACTAATACTAATGGTACTCATGTGAAACCGGTAACAATAAATGCACACAGGGATATACTTTTATACATTTTACAACTTTCTCCTCGCCCCCTCCCCCCTTCTTATGCATACCTTGATAAATACTCCCTATCCAAATCTCTTATCAGGTCATAATATACAGTATGTCACAAATCTGATGTTCTTTTACGTTTTATTTGGTGTGTGGAAGGGGGTAGTCTTATACGGCGAGTATATAACAAACTCTATATTTTGAGTGGAAATGTTGGGGGTCGTCTTATACGCCCAGTCGTCTTATACGCCGGCAAATACGGTATATAGCAAGCAGCACAAATGCAGAGCCCTGTATCGTGCCAGCCAGAAACACATAACACCCTAGCGGATCAAGTTGGACCTTAGTACACGCAAAGTTCAAGTGTTTATAAATCAATATAGAATATTAGAAAACCCCCTAGAATTGGAGTGGAAAGTGGAGTGAAACGCCCACCCCACCCAGAGTTTCTCAAGTGAAAGAACTCGGCTACCAGTAAGGTGCGTCTCCATAAGACAGACTAGACCAGGGTTCTGGGACCTAATATATTTTAAAAATAGGGAACGCTTAACCTTATCATTAAGGCCTCTAACGTTCCATGAAAAAACATTTATCATATCGACGTATAACACTCAAGTATGGCAACATCAGACCATCGGTACTCCAGCGTGACACTGGCCATCCTCCACGCAAGCACAAAAAATATAGCACAGCACGTTCAGAGCAACAGCACAATAAAAGCACATGTAGAAAAAAATCACATAACAATAGTAATAAGAAAAACAACAACACCCAACCACCCCCTCCCCGCATACCAACCCAAACATAGGTACACCTATCCCCAAACATAATATTGACTCTAGGAGAGAGTCAAGTTAAGAAAAACTATTTGCGGGGCAACCAAACCCCATAACCTTTAGGGCATGAAGTCCCCAGCCTAACATCAGGAACATGCCCATAACAAAGATTCAATAACCCTGGTAAAAGAAATTCCTATAAAAACCCAGCACTCAAATAACAGAACTCAAATGCTAGAAAAAGAGAAGAGCAGTGTATACAAGAAAAAAAAACAGATATAAAAGTCTCTCAGGGTGGGACAGCACGGGGCTGAGGTTGTAGGTCAATCCAGGCAGACGCATCTCTGGGTGTATAGAAGAAATAAGTGCGGTTGCTGGACACCACCCGAAGACGAGCAGGATACAGCATAGATATTGTAGTTGAAGAGTACGAAGCCGCTGTTTAACCTGCGTAAACTGCGCGCAGGACTTCTGAACCTCAGTCGAAAAGTCCTGAAACACAAACACCCTCTGACCTCCATGCTCCAGCAGGCCCTTAATCCTAGCAAGTCGTAGGATGGTATCCCTGTCCTTGTAATGAAGAACTTTAGCGATGAAGGTCCTAGGCGGACCACCCGGGGGAAGGGGACGAGTAGGAACACGGTGGGCCCTTTCAATAGCAAACTGTGGAGTAAACGAATCCTTGCCGAATGTAGATAACAGCCAGGATTCCAGGAATTGTTCTGGTTGAGAAACCTCCGCCTTTTCTGGTAGGCCCACAAAAAGGAGCCTGGGTTGCCTAATGGACAGTTCAGCTCTGCACATGATATTGTGAATGTACACAAACAGACATAAGGCTGGTAATCATGTAGTATTTCTGTACCATTTGTGATGACATTGGTGAATATGTCATCATGTACCATGTGTTTATTTTGCTATTAAAGAAACAAGAAAACTGAAAACTGTCGTTTTAGAACAAAAACAATACTAGATCCAAAAACAATACTAGATCCAAAAACAATACCAGATGTCGGCACTTTGTAAAACGACAGAATGTCATTATTCCTGTCAATGTTTGGCACTCAGTGCCCCAAAATAGGGGGGGTACTTTTAAAACACTGTGTGACGCTGTTTAACTTAAAGCGTATTTTAGGTGCTGGCTAGCCTTCAGCGCCCTTGTAGCTTACAATGGCTAAGCCTGGGCATAAAAGGTAAATATGGGTGTGGTTTGTTAAGTCGACTTGAGTTAGGTCGACATACATTGGGTCGACCATGTTTAGTTGACATGCATTAGGTCGACATTATCACTAGGTTGACATGGTCATTAGATCAACATGTGCTAGGTTGACATGGAAAAAGGCCGACATGAGTTTTTTAAACTTTTTTTGGTGTCATTTTCTTCGAAAAGTGACGGGAACCCAAATTAGTGCACCGTGTCCCCTCGCATGGCTCACTTCGCTCGGCATGCTTCTTGCACGGTGCCTCGCTGTGCTCAGCACAGGTTACCATTCCAAATTGTAGTCCACGTGGATCGTTAAGTATGAAAAAGGTAAAAAAATATGAAAAAAATTGTGAAAAACTCATGCCGACCTTTTTTCACATCGACCTAATGACCATGTCGACCTAGTGATAATGTCAACCTAATGTGTGTCGACCAACCATGGTCGACCCAATGTATGTCGACCTAACTCACGACGATCTAATGACCGCCATCCGATAAATATACAGTACACAACTACTTATTCAACATCACAAATAACGTTCGTTAACATTTATCGAAACCAGAATATGTTATTTTCTTTTTACATACAGTAGCTGGCAATGTAAGTAGGCTGACACTATAGCCATGATGGCAGCTGACGCTGGAGTATGGGTAAAGTTCCCACTGCTGTACGACGGCACTGTCTGGTACTTGTATACAGAATAGATTTGAAAGCAACATTAAAAATGTAGTGTACTGTACATCCATATGCCTAGTTCTGTGCAGAATGACACTACGTGCTGCTCTTTATGTCATCACAATGATAATATCTATCAGAGCTTCCTCTTCAGATTACAGCAATTTCCAGTTCAACTTTAACCCCATTCATGGTCCATACATACTGTGACTGCGTGCACTCCAATTGCTTATACCAGCAAATTGATTATCCCAACAGTGGGCACCTTATACCAGCTGTACCCCCACACATTTATACTGACAGTGACCCAGTTATACCTAAGTAATGACCCCACACGCTGATTATAACAGCAGTGGCCAGGATATACCAGCGGTGTTCTCACACACTGATTATAGCAACAGTGGCCAGCATATGCCAGCAATGGCCCCACACTTTCGTTCTACCAACAGTGGGCAGGATATAGCAGCAGTGCCCCACATATTGATTCCAGCAGTGCCTCCACACTTTGCTTATACCAAACGTGGGCAGGATGATACCAGTAGTGCCTCCACAGGGGTTCCCAACCACGGTCCTCAAGGCACACTAGCTATTAATTTTTTTAGGATAGCCATACTTGTGCACAGGTGACTTCATTAATACATATGGGAGGGGGGGGGGAACGGAAGGACAGATGGGCCCATACTTTTGGCCAAAATAATGTAAAGAACCCCACTTTTACTTAATGTTCAATTTCTTAATTTATTACAAGTATTCTGATTAGTAATGTTTGGAGAGTGCACCTGCATTCTATTTTTTTTTCCTGTGTGTGACTTAATTAGTACCTTAGTTAATTTGATTTAATCATCTGTGATCAAAGCATTAATATCATTAAATCCTGAACTGTTAGGGGTGTATTTACTAAAGTGCAGTTTTTTTAGAAGTGGAAATGTTGGCCACTATACACCGTGCACTGTGAGTGCTGACCCTCCCCCAAATGTGCTCCGATTTCCCACCTGACAACTCCCCCCCCCCCCCCCCCCCCACACACTATGCAGTGCTGTGTACTGACCCCTCAGTATGTGCGCTGTACACCCTTCCACCCCCTTCCCAACACACACACACACACACACACACACACAACACACACACACACACACACACACACACACACACACACACACTATACACAATGGATGGTGAGTACTGCCACACCCTCACTGGTGGATGGCTGGATCTATCCACCAATCAGAGTTCAGAAGGCTGTAGGAAGGGACGATGAGGGACTGATGGCAGCACAGCAAGTATATTCTATGACTGGGTCACCCCATTGATTTGAGGTCACATTTATTAAGGTGCACAGCCAGGGCCGGTGCAAGGTTTCTAAGCTCCCTAGGCAAATCTTCACCCTAGGCAAATCTTGGGTTTGATTTTCCATGAATTAAAGGTGGGATCAAATCTTAGTTTTAGGAGAAGAGATGAAAATGTATTTATGTATTTATTAACAGTTTCTTATATAGCGCAGCAAATTCCGTTGTGCTTTACAATTTAACACAATGATACAACAAAACTGGGTAATAAACAAACAGTCAGAGGTAGCTGCTCACAAGCTTACAATCTATATGGAAATAGGCATTGATACACAAGGAAAGGCATATTTGTCCACTGGATTGCAAAGGTTCTAGGTGGGTTGCATGATATCACATCACAGCAATGATGAACCCTGGCCAGGGTTGTAGTACGGCTGACCGGCGGTCTCCTGACCGCTGGTCAGCATACCGACGCCGGGATCCCGGCGGGAAGGGGCGAGTGCAGCAAGCCCCTTGCGGGCTCGCTGCGCTCGCCACGCTGCGGGCTCGGTGGTGACCTGCGGTCGCCACGGGTTCTATTCCCACTCTATGGGTGTCGTGGACACCCACGAGTGGAAATAGTCCCTGTTGGTCGGCATGCCGACCATCGGGACAGTGACCCGTCGGGCTGGTGGAGGAGGTCATGTGACTGACGGTCAGCTGACCGGCGGTCACATGAATACCATCCCTGGCCAGAAAGAAGGGAAAGTGAAGAAAGAGAAAATATGTGGAGGGTATGTGCGGACTGTGCAGTGGGGATATAATCGGATAGGAAAGCTTATGAGGGTTGAGTGAGCGGTTCTGGAATGTGATAAGCTAGCCTGAAGAAGTGAGTTTTCAGGGAACGTTTGAAGGTTTGGAGACTAGGGGAGAATCTTATTGTGCGTGGTAGGGCATTCCACAGAGTGGGTGCAGCCCGAAGAAAGTCCTGCAATAGTGCATGGGAGCAAGTAATGAGTGTGGATGAGAGACGCAGATCTTGTGAAGAACGGAGAGGTCGGGTTGGTAGATATTTTGAGATGTACATTGGTGTAGTATGGTGTAAATGTACCAGCCAATCAGCTCCTGCCATGTTACAGGCTGTGTTAGAAAAATGACAGTTAACAACTGATTGGTTGGCACTTTATCTCTCTCCAAGCATTGATAAATCTGTCCCATAGCTTTTAATCAGGTTTGTGTGGAGGGTCATGTTTGGGGTATGATTTTTAATGAGGGAAGTTTGGGTTGCTATGGGATACGGTCATTAGGTCGACCACACTTAGACAGTCATTAGGTCGACCACTATTGGTCGACATGCATTAGATCGACATGGTCACTAGGTCAACATGGAAAAAGGTCAAAGTGCGTTTTTGACTTTTTCATTTTTTGAACTTTTTCATACTTTACGATCCACATGGGCTACGATTGGGAATAGTAACCTGTGCCGAGCGCAGTGAGGCACCTTGCCCGAAGCCGCTCGCCATGCAAGGGAACTTAGTGCACTAATTGAGGTTCCCTGTCACTTTATGATGAAAACGACACAAAAAAAAACTAAAAAAAACTCATGTCAACCTTTTCCATGTTGACCTATTTCAGGTGTCGACCTAGTCACTGTCGACCAATAGTGGTCGACCTAATGCATGTCGACCCTATGACCCATACCCGTCACTACTAGATGGGGATAGTAGGTTTTGTATTTGTCTATAGCTCTTTCATAAAAGATCATTTATATTTCAGATTGAGATGCAAATTTATATGTAATCTAATCACAAGTGCGGACGGTGTCTAGTTTTACTGTAACTGGATCTACAATGTTCTGTACTGCAAGCCTCTGGCACTTTGTATTGTTATGTTTGATCTGTTTCTGAGTGTATATTAATACCCCTTTTCCACTGTAGCACGGGTCGCAGCCGTGTCGCCTGACACGGCTGCGACCCGTGCTACAGCCCCCTTTCACACAGCACTTACGAACCTGGCATATTGCCGGGTTGGTGAAGCTGCTAGTGACGTGGCAGGGGCAGCGCTGGGAGATCACATGATCTCCCAGCGCCACCCTCCCATACACTGTGAACGGGAGCCGTGTCGCCTCGACACGGCTCCCGTTCACACTAGACAGCTTACTGGGTTGAACACGTGTTCAACCCGGCAAGCTACCCGGGTAGGATTCCCGGATCACTTCATCCGGGAATTTGCCGGGGGACCCTTTTCCACTAGGGAAAAACACGGGTAAATGCGCGCCCCCGCGCATTTAACCGTGTTTTAAAAGCTAGTGGAAAAGGGGTATTACTATGCAAGGTGCTGTGATGGGAGGGGGGGGATGGGGGGGGGGAAGCGGGTAATAATAATTATTGCCCTGGTTCTGACATTTGTGGTCATTCCTAGTTGATCGCTCGCTAGCAGTTTTTAGCAGCCGTGCAAACGCATAGTCGCCGCCCACGGTGGAGTGTATTTTCGCTTTGCAGGAGTGCGAACGCCTGTGCAGCAGAGCGCCTGCAAACACATTTTGTGTAATACAAGACCAGCCCTGTAGTTACTTATCCTGTGCGATGATTGCTACGACGAGTGACACGGTAATGACGTCAGATACCCGCCCAGCAAACGCCCGGCCATGCCTGCATTTTTCCAAACACTCCCAGAAAACGGTCAGTTGACACCCATAATTGCCCTCTTCCTGTCAATCTCCTTGCGTTCGGCTGTGCGATTGGAATCGTTGCTAGAACCAGTGCAAAACCACAATGGACTTCGTACCCGTACGATGCGCCTGCGCATTGCGGTGCATACGCATGCGCAGATTAGCTGTTTTTTTCACTGATGGCTGCGCAGCGAACAACGGCAGCTAGAGATCAACTCGGAATGACCCCCATTGTATGCCGATTTTTGGCTATTCAGCACATAAGGTTATGAGAGAGGGGGGCAATCACCCCCACCCCTGCCCTGTACTCCATTCCCTTTACATCTGCAATAATGGGACAATAAACAGGCCAGGCTGGTGCAGGTCAGCGGAAAGCAGGAACATATGGCTGCACAACACAAACGCTTCATCTTTATGCAAGACATGTGTGCAGTAGCTTGTGTGGTAGGCTCCAGGTCCCCCTGCAGGGGGTGTGCATGGTCTGGCCCGAGCAGAGTCCTGCACCAGGCAGGGCAGGGGCAGCAGTAGTGGTGTATGCCTGGCACAGTGCGGTGCAGATAGCCGCTGAGTGACCCCGCTGTGCATGGCACACATGGAGTGGCACCGGGAGGCTGGCAGCAGCGCGGATGAGATGGGGAAGTGGAGCTGCTGCAGTGAGTCATGAGAAGGAGGAGGAGGAGAAGGAGGAGGAAGGAGCCGTAGACGCTGCACAGGGCACACACTGCACCGGGCACACTGAGCAGGTAACCCCCGGGGGAGGGGGCAGGCTGGCATCGCATCTTCTGATCCCAGTGCGGGGATTACACACAGAGATTACTGGCTCCTGATTTCCTGCAGACCAGATCTAGGGAGATTTACACCCTGGCTCAGCCCAGATTACTGGTGTAGTGTAGGCTGTGGCAGCGTGTGCCATTCTCCCATCGGAGAGCTGCCAGATGCACCGACCCTCTGCAGGAATGAGGTACCCTGCTCTCTCACCGGGGGGCAGAGGCTCAGGGGGGGGCTATTGTTCATGTGTCATCTGATGTGTGTGTGTGTGTGCTGTCTGCAATTAGTAGCAGCATGTGTCTTGTGTATGCATAACATATATGTGTGTGTGTGTGTGTGTGTGTGTGTGTGTGTGTGTGTGCTGTCTGCAGATGTCCTATCAGTAACAACATGCAGCATGTGTCTTGTATATGCAGAACATATATATGTTTGTGGCTTGTGCTGTCTGCAAATATCCTATCAGTGACCTATCAATGGTGTGTGTGTGTGTGTGTGTGTGTGTGTATGTGTATGAGTGTGCTATCTGCAAATGTCCTATCAGTAACAGCATGTATCTTGTATATGCATACAATATATGTATGTGTGTGTGCTGTCTGCAAATGTCCTATCAGTGGCGTGTGTGTGTGTGTGTGTGTGTGTGTGTGTGAGAGTGTGCTGTCTGCAAATGTCCTATCGGAAACTACATGCAGCGTGTATCTTTTATATACGGTGTGTGAGTGTGCTGTCTGCAAATGCAATTGTCATACCATTAACTATAAGTATCTCTTACGTTCATATGCATGTATATATGTATGTGTGAACCTGAAGGAAGCCATGTCAGAATATATACACACACACACACACACACACACACACACACACACACACACACACACACACACACGCTGTGGTGTGTGTTATACAGATTTCGTGAATTCATCCACATGCATCTATGCACACTCTGTTCCCTCACACATGTATTGCTATATGTGCTGCTGAAATAACATACTATATTAGTCATGTATAGTATATGTGCTCTATCTATCTATCTATCTATCTATCTATCTATCTATCTATCTATCTATCTATCTATACACACACACACACACACACACACACACACACACACACACACACACACACACACGTATTGTCTCACATTCTCCTGTCCTGTATTCCCATGTGCAGATATGTGAATTGCCTGACCTGATTGTAGCGTGCACCCTGCCGCACCAATCCTTGCAGTATCATCACTCGGAGTGAGCCATCTTTTTATCATGGTACAGCCTGTGAGAGACAGACATTAACCCTTGGAATTTAGTGTAGTCGGAGCACATTGCCTCCCGCTTCTCCTTACGGTGAAATGGTTCTATTTTTTTATAATTTCTCAGCAGGTAAATGTCAGGTTATTTCAGCAGCGCAGTGCACAACACATAATACAGCACACGGTGTAAGAGTGATGCAGAGACATACAGTGACATGGCTGGGACTGATCATGCCTGTGTTTCAGTGCTTCATTAAATTAATATTTCTCTTGGGCATATGAGCCACGGTTTCATATCGCCTTGGCATTTAACATGTATTTTTCTCCCCTTGTTGCTGTCTCTTTAGAATTATTGATTGCAGGGTTGAGTTTCATAATTCCATAGTCACTGAATACAAACAGTAGCAGCCATTAAGTTACAGGAATAGGCCTATGAAGTTGTTGTTTCTTTGCAATCTTTCTATCTACATTATAAAACAATCTCTACTATGACACTGTTTATGTGACATGTTCGCTTGGCTGATTGGGACGACATTTGACGCAGAATGCTGTAGCTTTAGTGTCAGGCAGGGAACAAGAAAGACACATTTATCCTTTAAGGCAAAGCCAGCCCTGGAGCTCAATGTGACTTCATTAAAACCTCACTGTTCAAAGAGACAGTAACTCATAGTGAAGCTTTGAGGCCCCTCGTTGCTGCAATAGATCTGCCCTACATTGTTTAACAAAGTACCTCACGCCCATACACACACAAAATAAAAGAAACAATTAGCAGTTAAATGTTTGAAATGGTCCTGAAAAAAAGTTGAATGAAACCAAACTGCCCCCGCTTCCTACACAGGAGGCCGTTTACTGCGGGGTGAACCAATATCACCCCCCCCCCAAAAAAAAAAAAACCTGCCTCCTATTAATCCGTTAGGAACTATTGATATCACTGAGGCACTTTCCAAGATGGTAGACAGTGGGGTCATCAACTTACCCAGAACCAATGTCATCACTGATATACTACTTGACTAATATTAATGAGGCCTAATATTAATGAGGCCTGTCTAAATTTAATGAGATCTGGCTTATATTGAATAGCCATCTATATATTTCAGAGATTTTTGGACCTCATTTAAAGTTGGACGACAAATTGTGTGGTTTAAGCTGCAGCACATGCCGCTAAAAAGTGTCCATATATAGATTTTCACTTGTGTCTTAGGCGTGCTGCCCCTTATGCCTGGAGAGTGGAAGATGGGCTGGCGAGTACAGTGAGGATAGGTGCTGGTAGGTTTGCAAAGAGGTAGGTGCAACAGACGCGTTTCGCAGCTTTCTCAAAGGCTTTTGGCTATTGGATAGTGCCAATTATTGAAAGGAGGTTTATTATTACTACTTACTATTCATATAGCTTCGGAGGTATCTATCTATCTATCTATCTATCTATCTGTGTATATATATATATATATATATATATATATATACTGTGTGTATATATATATATATATATATATATTGTGTATATATATATATATATATAGGAACAGGCTTCTTCTGTTGAACTATAATATTTTGTACTGCATGCATGGACACAAGTTTGGTTGAGTTAATGGTTGTACTTCATTCATTAGTGTGGCAGCTATACCATGTTAAGTTGCAGCCATATTTCTGCATTCATTTATTATTAGCCTTTTGGACTCCTATTAGAGTCCTAAAAATATCCTGGATTTATAAAGTGGGAAACAATTGATGTGGGGGTGTTGTCTGTAGTTATACCTAATACAGTGAATTGTGTATGTTGAGTTACATGTGACACAGTTTACACATGCAAGTCCATAGTTTGTGATATCGAATTTTTAGTAGAATAGAATTTCTACGCATTTCTTCAGGGCACAAAATGCGTCAGACACTAAAAGAAGCTCTTTATCAAGTCCCTATCCTGAAGAAGGTGCAGATGGTAGAACAGGCAAAACGGAATCATCATCATGGTGATGTCAGATGCGTAATAATTCTGTTATTATGCATTTCGGGACATTGCACCAATATTATTTATGTCCTTTCTGAAGCTTTGACCAAATTCATAAAGTATAGGCCTGTCACCCCTCCTCCACTTCTTGTACATATTTGCTGTAATGTAATATACAGTACATAGACAATAAATGGAATAATTCATCAAATTAAAGCAGAAAAAAATGTTGTGCATGTATTCAGCACTCACAATTGCTGAAATTGTAATTTAATAGTTACTTTCCCAACGTTGCAAAGGGATTTCTGGGTTAGGGACAACGGCTACAGTATATTCGTGTTTCCTTGTAACCGTGTGAAGGAAGTCACCATTGTATAGGTACTTTGAGCCTTGTTATATATTTTATGGCCCAGTTATGGTGATATGCGTTTACTGCTGTGGCAGTTTTCCCCTTAGACCTTTTAGCAAGGCTATGTGTCATTTACTTCCATTTTGCAGCATAAAACACACCGGAAATATGCTATATACAGTATAATACTATTCTTCTGATATGTATCTTTCTTGTTTCTTCTTGTCTCTGCCACAGCTTGCTTTGGAGATTTACGTGAAATATCATTCAACAAGAGACATGTAATAACAGCAATATTTTAATTGTTCCTCGTGAAAATCTGGGTTACAGGAACGTTCCGGGAAAACTTGTCTTAGTCATCATGGACATTGTTCTGCTTTGCTGAAATGAACATGATGAAGACGGAAGCTACAGGAGAGCGCTCGAACCTGCGGAGCGCCTCACCCCACAGGAATGCTTACAGGACTGAGTTTCAGGCACTCAAAAGCACATTTGACAAACCAAAACCTGATGGAGAAAGCAAGGCGAAAGGGGAGAGTGAGGTGCCCCAAACGCAACAGACAAGGGGGCGCAGGTATGGCTCAAACGTCAATCGGATCAAGAACCTTTTCATGCAGATGGGGATGGAGCCAAATGAAAATAATGGTGTCCAACCAAGAAAATCCAAAAGCACGGCGTCATCTCCTCCAAGAAGGGCGGCGAAGCCCAGAGAGATTTTGGAAAAGAAAGACGTAGCAGATGTAAATCTCAAGACTACCGTTTCGGAGAGGATAAGCCGCTTTGACACTGTGGATGGACCCTCTTACTCTAAGTTTACAGAAACCAGGAAGATGTTTGAACATTCTTCACATGACCCTGGGCACTCCGGACGCTATTCTTCTCGGAATGATAGACGGGGATCTAGTGAATATTTAGATGAAGGCCGTGGAAGTAAGTCTAATAGAGGGAGCAGTGATTCACTGGATAGCCTTAGTTCGAGGACAGAAGCTTTGTCTCCAACCGTGAGTCAACTTAGCGCAGTGTTTGAAAATAGTGATTCGCCAAGCCCAAATACCCTGGAGAAAAATGAAAATAATGAAGGGTATTCAGTAACTGGCCATTACCCAATGAATATCCCGACTTCCCCGGTTACAGATTTTGAAGGCTACGGACAAGCTAAAGAGTCAGATTCCTGGTCTCCATCAAGGGAAGCTGACACAGACCCATATGTAGATATCACACATCAAACTGATGTTATACCACAAGAAGATGGTCACATTTCCCCCAAAGAGACAAAAAGAGAAAAGAGCGTAGGGTGTAGTACATCCAATGACAACATACTTACCAAGAACGAACTCACGGATGGTGCTGACGATGGACCTCACGTAAGACACTTGGTGAAAAGAGGGGAGCACACGACACAACACAATCATTTGCCTGAAGGTTCTGTGAATGCTTTTGATAGGACTAAACCAGGGGAATCACCCCCCGCTTCCGAAGAAAATGAGAACTTTACAAGTAACCGAACCTCTTCTGCCCCCACGTCTCTCGACGTTGGCACAAGTATGAGCAGTGACCTGAATAGTTTTTCTACTGCGCAGTCGTATGAACACTCTGATTACAATGTTTACAGAGTGCGCTCACGGTTTAACTCTGAGTGGGAAGAGACAGAACCAGGGGACGACGATGATAGCGATGAGAATAAGTCTTACGAACCGGACACAGAATTTTTTGAGGTGCCTGGATTGCCGGAAGAAGAAGAAGTACCTCCTCAAAGGAAAATCAAATTTAGTAAAGCACCTATCAAAGTAAGACAGTCTTCATGTTTTTATATGTCAGTGTTTATATAATAGCAGTTGAGCAGCTCATAAAATGTATTATTTCCCAAAAAGTTGATCTAACCATGGAATGTTTTTTTTTGTTGCTCTCTCACAAAACCTGAAATGGAAATTACCTTGTAGAAATTTCCGACGGATCGGAATGAAAAATCGTTCAAAGCATCAAATGTGTACACACTTTGGAACACTCCCGTGGGTCGCCCGCATCTTCAGATCTGCTGTGCATGCAACCTAATCTAAAGATGTGGCTGACGACCTCATGCATTTTGATTGGGCGGGGGAACGATATATCCTGCGGTCGTTCGCCAGATCGTGCAGTGTGTATGGGCCACAAGATATATCGTTCCGTTGCATCTGCCGTCGGCTGGGTACACAGGTTGTCTAATGTGTACCTAGCTTAAGGTCCTAATTCAGATGTGGTTGGAAACAGCAGCGATGCTCAGATATGGTAATGCAGCAGGAGGCCACTGGTATAAGTAGACGCCTCATGCATTCATGTGTGATCCAGTGCTGCAACCGAGGACTCGGATCCCTTACGACACCATTGGCCGGCTGAGTGAGCCCTGAGGTTATGAAGACAGCCACATCTCCTTCCAAAGGGCCAGGACATGTCCGTTGGAAGACGGACACCCTGGCCTCGGCACTCCCGCAAAACGGAGATAACACACCTTCATTTTGTGAAACGGCTGCCGACCCCGTCCCCCAAACAGCTGCAGTCTGTCAATCTCTTGACAAAGCAGTGCGGGTCCGGTGCATGCGCAAAGCACCTTGGTGCTTAACGTCTGTGCCTTAAATTGCGTTGCGATCTGAATTAGGCCCTATGTTCCATGAATGCCATTGTTGGGAGTCCCTGACAGCACAAAATGCTTACCTTCTATTCAACAGCATTAACGTTATCATATACAATGCAAAATATATTTTATGCTGTTATGTAGAAAAGTTTGCGTATATAATTGTAACTATTACAGAATGTATTTTTATCATTTTAACAGTTTATATTTTACAGTTCTATGTCCCTTTAAGACATTTATTTTGTAGTGGTTTTTTTTTTACTTCAATAAAATGGTTCTTGAGCCAAACGTTAAAGAATCACTAAACGCCTTCATTGAAATATCGAGCTATAAACCATGTTAGCTAAATATATTATTAAGATTTAACCTGACATTCCACATTCCAGTGGTTAACTGTGTAGAGCTGTTTTACCATGTAGAACAAGAGTATGCTCAGTTATTGATTTGTTAAACCAAGCGAGTAATTTTCTTTGCGATAATCTAGGTGCATGTGTTATGCATATGTCTAATGTCTACGTATAGTATTTTTTTTTTTTTTTTTTATAAAGTAATTTTTATTCAGCAGTCTGGAGATTAAGGTACATACATTGCAGAGCATAATCATGTCTCAAGCATTACATCTATTCAAAATATGTCAAGTCGCGTTTTACACATATCTTACATCAAAAAAGTATCAATACATTTTCAGTATAGATGTATACTAGGATTTCCTAATGCTCTAACCTTCATGACTTACAAAATCCGCACCCATCTATATTAGTCCTCATTTATTTTTTATATTTAAACCCGTAATCTAAACTATAGAAAAATAACAAACAACCAAAGAAAAAGGCAAGGGAGGCAAATTAAGGAGTATTTTGATTCAGGGCTCCACTAGTCATACACGTGTGTGAGCATGTGGGCTCACAGGGCCCAACCGTCATCGTCTCAGTACACTTCAGTCATAGTAATTTATTGACATGCTTGCACTTTAGTGTCTACTATATTTGGGGAACAGGATGAGAGTGGGGGGAATCTAGCCATGGAGACCAAACTTTTTCAAACTTAGCTGATGCGTTTTGCTTCATGTAAACATATCTCTCCTTAATTATAGTGTCATTAATTAAGGCCTTAAGTGCAGATATTAACGGTCCTTTAGGGGCCATCCACACTCTTGCAATGCAAACCTTAGCCAAGGCACATACATTTAGAGCATAGAGACCCATTGAACCAGACTCAGGAGCAAGGCACCCCATTCCCAATATACAGAATTGTGGGGTAAGCAGTCCGCCAGGCACCCCCGTACTCTCCAGAATTGACCCGACCCCCGACCAGAACACCCCCAACCTCGGACAGTCCCACACTAAATGCCAGTATGTTCCCACCGCCCCCCCACACTTAGGACAGAGAGGAGATCTGCCTGTGCCAAACGTAGCCAGTCTAGTTGGAGTCATATAAGTTCTGTGTAAAATGAAGAATTGAATCTGTTGATATCTAAGGGACTTAGTAACCTTAGCAGGGTATTCTAAAGCGAGGACCCAATCCTCCTCATTTATTGGACCCAGATCCTCCTCCCACTTTCCACGGAGACGCGTCAAGGGGTCCGCATGGAGCTTGGTGAGAAGATATCCATACGCAAGTGAGACCATCTTAGCCTGACCCAAAGTGGTCACAAATGTCTTGATGGGAAATGGGAGGATTCGCGGGGGTGATTCAGCAAATTGGGTCTGGAGGGCATGACGAAGCTGGAGGTATCTGAAGAAGTAGGAATTGGGTAGGTCAAACTCATCCCTCAGCTGTTGAAAGGATTTTAATGTAGTATCTAGATAAAGTTGAGAGACAGAGATCACCGATCTAGGAGCCCACACCTCCCGCCCCTCAAGCGCATGCAATTCAGGGAGCCAGTCAGAGTACCACAGGGGAGTATCCGGGTCTAGGTCGTCATATCTCAGGAGGTCTCTCAGGGCCCTCCAAATCTTTAGGGCCTGAAAAATGATAGGGGGAAGAAACCTAGCTATGCTCCCACTCAGTAGCACCTGCATAGGAGAGAGGTAGGGAAAGTAACAACGGATAAACTCACAATGTAGAGAGTCGGTCTCAGAGTTTTGTGCCCATATAGTGATATGAGTCAGCTGAGCAGCGAAGTAATATATCTGAAAGTTAGGTAGAGCCAGGCCACCGTCAGATCTCTGTCTGGTAAGAGTATTTAACTGTATCCTAGGTCTTTTATTAGCCCAGATCAGTGAGGACAGAACGCTATTCAATTTTCTAAAGAATGTTGGATAGATATATACCGGGGATTGAAGAATAATATATAGGAGTTTAGGCAGTATAATCATTTTAATGAGATTAACCCTGCCAGAGACCGTTAGTGGAAGCTTACACCAAGTCTTAGATTTGCCCATGACCCACTGCATGGTCGGATCCAGATTCAGGGGGAGAAAATCAGAAGGGTCATTAGTTATTTGGATTCCAAGGTACTTAAACTGTACCGTCCAACACAGTGGTAGGGGGATTTTGGAAACAGTAGGAGGGGGGCCTATGACTGGCATAATGTATGATTTAGGCCAGTTAATTCTAAGGCCCGAGTGATCTCCAAATCTTTCTATCACACGCAGCAGGATGGGCATTGACCTGGTGTAATCCTGCAAAAACAGCAACATGTCATCGGCATAAAGAGCTATCCTATCCTCACGTGATCCTGTACATATTCCCACAATATCCGGGTGTGATCTAATCAAGCATGCCAGGGGCTCTATGGCCAAGGCAAACAGCGTAGGGGACAGGGGGCAACCCTGTCTAGTACCTCGGGTCAACTGAAAAGATGGGGATACATAACCGTTCACCAAGATCCTGGCACTCGGATGTTGATACAGTAGTTTAATCCATTTTATATAATTGGGTCCAAATCCCATACGAGCCAACACCTCCCACAAATAAGCCCACTCAATGCTGTCAAAGGCCTTGGCCGCGTCCAGCGAGACCACAGCCGAGTCAGAAGGGAGTCCGTGTGGGAGCTGTAAAATGGTATGCAATCTACGTAAATTAATAGACGTGGACTTTCCTGGCATGAAGCCAGTCTGATCCGGGTGAATGAGGGAGGTTATCACTGTGTTAAGCCGTATTGCCAGTATCTTTGCCAGGATCTTGGCGTCGGTGGGAATCAGGGATATCGGTCTATAGGAGTCCAGAGATTTGGGGTCTTTACCGGGTTTTGGGATCACTATTATAACTGCCTCTGACATGGAGGGGGGGAGATCGTTTCTGGCAAATATATCTAAATATAGGGCATGCAGCTTGGGGCCAAAAAAATCAATATGATTCTTATATACCTCGGAGGGAATTCCGTCGCATCCCGGAGCCTTGCCATTAGGGGACATACCAATGGCCGCAGTCACCTCCTCGAGCGTTAAAGGTGCCTCCAGCAACTCGCAGGCCTCAGAGGAGAGTGCAGGTAGCGGGACACCCCCCATGTAGCGTGAAAGATCAGAAGTAGAGCGCTGCAACTGAGAATTATAAACCTCAGAAAAGTAAGATCGGAATAACAGCGCAATGTCCGGTGTGGTGTCGACAAAGGAGCCATCCGCTCCGGACATCTGGGTGATCGTGGTCCCAGGGCGATCGTAATGTATAAGGCGGGCCAGAAGGCCCCCCGTCCTATCAGCCTGCATATATATATTAGTAGCTTTGAAAAGAAGGGAGCGAGAGTTTCTATCAGACAGGTGGGCCAACCAGACTGACTGAGCCACCAGCCATCGTGTCTTTGTCGCAGGGGCGTTGTCAGATAAATATTGGGACTCTAGGTCTCTAGCATCTTTTTCAAGGGCCTGTTCTCTCTCCCTAGAGGCCATTTTATGAGCCGCTATCCGTCCAATATATGAGCCTCTCAAGAACGCCTTAAACGAGTCCCAAACTACTGTACCCGGGGCAGACCCTATATTGTCGCCAAAGAACCCCTCCCATTGAGTCTCCAAGTCACCGCAGTCCCCCAGCTGGGTCAGCCAGGAGGGGTGCAATTTCCAATAGGAGTGCCCCCTCTGACTTTCCACAGCAAGAGTCATCATCAGAGGAGAGTGATCAGAGACCCCTCGAGCCTCGTAGTGGACGTCAATTATCCTAGGGACGAGGGTGGGGGACACCAGCATCAGGTCAATTCTGGAGAAGGAGCCATGAGTACTGGAGAAGCAGGAGAACTGACGAACCGCAGGATGACGAAGTCGCCATACATCTACCCATTGCAAACTATTTAAAAAATCCGCAAACTTGGTAGGACCACCTCCCGCCAGCGCAGCCGGTGGGGAGTGCCATCGGTCCATAGACAGATCCAGGACATTATTAAAATCCCCCAAGCATATCACTGGGGTATTAGGGGAGGGGGCTATGAAGGACGCAGCTTGTTGCAGCACATTGTATGAGAAAGGAGGGGGGACATACACTGCTAATATGTAATAGGGCTGGGAGTTCAGCTTGCACTCTATAAATACATATCTTCCATACGGGTCAGTTTTAATCGATATCAACTCGAATTGCACTGTCTTCTTAATCAAAACTGAGACCCCCCTAGAAAAGGAGGAGTGGGAGGCATGATATGCCCAGCCCACCCAGGCCCGTCGTAAGGACAGTAACCTCTGTCCCTCCAAGTGGGTCTCACTGAGGCATGCAATATCCGGGTCATATTTCTTAATCATATTTAGTATCAAAGAGCGTTTGATGTTGTTATTCAGACCTCGAACATTCCATGCCAGAATTTTCAGATTAATCATGACCCCCTATAAACTCTATACACCTCCCGGATGGACCTCTCCCAAAATACATTTTGAGTATAAGCATTATCAATACCCATAAAACATGACGTATATGAGCCCTGCGTTGTAAGCCACAGCATCTAAATATGAAACATCCTTGCCTCCGTAAATACTTGAATAAGAAAAATAACAAACTAAAGAAAAAAATAAAACCCCAAAAATAGTAAAAGGAAACGCAACTAGCAGCTTCCCAAATAACCATTCCCTCCCCGTATACCACCCCCAACTTCGGCATACTTATATCCCGAACAATCAGCTAGCTACCAAGCGCTAGGAAGGCTAGATTCTTAACTGAACCTCCAACCCTTCTCTAGCCAACGCCGCTTGGCCGTACAAGTCTTGAGCCACCAGTGCAAAGAGAGGGGGCTCCCTGAACCATGATCAAGCCTCCGGTGGATCAAACCCCGGGCTGTTTTCGTAGGAGATCACTCCGGAGCCAGTTGCCGAGCACCCGGTGCATATCTGTCCAGCCACTGGGCCGCCTCTCTGGGGGAGTTGAAAAACTTGGTCTCCCCATCCGCCACAACTCGGAGCCTTGAGGGAAACAGCATAGAGTATGAAATGTTGAGGTCTCGCAGCCGTCTTTTGATGGGCATAAACTGGGCACGGTCCTTCTGGACGTCAGCGGCAAAGTCCGGGAAGGCCGAAACCCCAACTCCATTGCGGATCAGCGGGCCCTTCGTGCGACCTAAACGGAGAACCGAGTCACGGTCTTTATAGTGCAGGAATTTAGCGATGAAGGTGCGAGGAGGGGCACCTGGGGGTAAAGGCCGAGATGGTATCCTATGTGCACGCTCCACCGTAAAATGGGCCGTAAAGGACTCAGCGCCATATAGTTCTTTAAGCCAGGATTCGAGGAAATCCTCCGGCTGCGGACCCTCTTCTTTTTCAGGCAGGCCTACGAATCTGACGTTGTTCCTACGCAGCCGTCCCTCCATGTCTAGGAGCTTGGTTTGAAGTGAGGAGACCTGCTGGGTCACCCCGGATACAGATTGCTTAAGGGGACCACATAAATCTTCCAGGTTGGAGACCCGTGTCTCCGCCTCACCCACTCTCTCTCGGATACGCTGTACATCTTGGCGGAGCAAGGAGAGATCGCACTGCACCTTTTCCATCTTATCGGAGAGACGCTGTTCACTGCCGGCTATAGCCTCCAGCACTTGTTGAATAGACGGGGCCCCCACCACTTCCGGGGAATCAACCGCTGTCTCAGGAGGGAAGGTCGAGTGTGTTGGAGAGGCTTCTTGAGAAGGAGCCGGTGCAGCCCTAGGGTTGGGTTGCCTGGTAAATTTTTCAAGTTTGGCCGCGGCCGCACTCCGGCCGCCCCCCACCATGCTGAGCAGGAGCAGTCACACACTTCCCAGATTAAGGCTATAGTATAGGGTTGTGGCTAGATGACGGACGCAGCCAGGCCGCGTATAATCAGTGGCGGGAATCAGCCGCGTACAGTCAATATGTCAGAATAGTAAAATAGGATGATGGTACGTAGTACACTGTGAGAAATTGGTGCAGCACAGCAGTGTAGGCAGATCTGATTTAAGTGCAGTTCCAGTATGTTATATTGGAAGGGCAGTGCACAATAAATAGCTGAGTTTGTCTCCAGTCTCAGGTAGGTATTAGCATAGTCATTAGGAGAGTAGTAGTAGAAGAAATCAGTGTGCATTAAAGGATCCTGTCAGGAATGGGAGAGAGCAGCATGCAGAAAGGTCTCAGAATGCAGGGACAGTTCGCAGGGCATATGAGAATATGTGAATCCCATCAGGTGATTTTACATGTGACCATGCGTGGGCAGCAGCCTATAATCAGCTTCTAAGATGGCCGCCGTGCCTCTTCCCCTTCCCCAGGAGTACCTTAATCTTTTCCAGCTACCAGGGCCCCAGATCACGGCCCGACAGGCAGAGGAGATGTTATCCCCTGTTTCCAGACTCTCAGCGGCTTCCGGCAGCAGCAGCAACCCGCCGTTCGAGCTGCGGGCGACTCGCGGTCCGGGTCGCCGAAAATCGAGGCCGGGGATCCGGAGGAGGTGCAGGCCGCAGGGCTGGAAGTCGGGAAATGCCGCTCCACGAGTCCCGGAGAGTGCGCGATGAGGTGCCCGCCGGTGCCCACAGCCTGTGGTGATAGATTCCGGCCGGGCAGAGACACCAGAGGGGGTCAGGATTGATTGCAGGAGTTAATGGCCAGGGAGCTCCCGAACTCTGCTGCCTACTCCTCAGCCGTCGTAGCCACGCCCCCCATAGTATTTTATTTTACCACAGAAGTGTCATCAATATGCCTCCGTTCTTATTAAGGAGAATATATAAGATATTTTGGGCCGTATTGCACATCAGAGAGATGCAAATGCATTTATTTATTTTCTTGCATGCAGGGAAAATACTTAATGCGTTTGCATGTAATGCACAAATACTGGGCAGCTTTGTTCTTACACTGACATTTTGAATTGCACTCGGACACGCCCCTTCCCAACTAGGGTCATATTTATTAACACTAATGTGTGGGCAATCATTCTAAAACAGATGGAAAAATGAAGTACCCCCTAAATATAATAAGGGGTGACCGCTGTGATCCTTTAGTTTTTGTTTGCAAAAGCAACCCCCATAGGTTTCTGTAGAACCTTCGAAAAACTGAAAAAGTACTAAGGCCCTCATTCCGAGTTGTTCACTCGCTAGCTGCTTTCAGCAGCATTGCACACGCTGAGCCGCCGCCCTCTGGGAGTGTATCTTAGCTTAGCAGAATTGCGTACGAAAGATTAGCAGAATTGAGAATAGAAATTTCTGAGCAGTTTCTGAGTAGCTCCAGACTTACTCACAGATTGCGATCAGCTCAGTCCGTTTCGTTCCTGGTTTGACGTCACAAACACGCCCTGCGTTCGCCCAGGCACTCCCCCGTTTCTTCAGACACTCCCGCGTTTTTCCCAGAAACGCCAGCCTTTTTTTCGCACACTCCCAGAAAACGGCCAGTTTCCTCCCAGAAACATCCACTTCCTGTCAATCACAGTACGATCACCAGAACGATGAAAAATCCTCGTAATGCCGTAAGTAAAATACCTAACTTTTGTGTAAAATAACTAAGCGCATGCGTTCTGCGAACCTTGCGCATGCGCAGTAAGCGACTAATCGCAATATAGCGAAACTCGGCAACGAGTGAAAAACTCGGAATGACCCCCTTAGGGCTCTGGCACTTGGGCCAGATATCTTTTTCTATATTTAGAAGGCATGAGTCTTTGTAACCTATGGGTTCGTTATACAGGAGAGGGATACCAAGGATCCCTCTTTGATGTTGTCCTCTTGAACATGCTGGGCACCAAACCTAGAATTAGAGTGATAGTATTAGAGATCTCTTTACTATTAAAACCTGATATGCGGCAATAAAAAAATGATGATTGTCTGGGCTAAAAGAGAAATTTTAATAAATCTGTGAGCTCATTTTAAATTTGTCCAGTACAGTGCAACTTGGCTTCCCAGGGTTCATACCTGTTCCTTTTTTTGCTTTGTTCTTGACTACATGAAGTACCTTCTGATGAATTATATCCATGTATTTTTTTGTGCATCATGAAAACGGGCAAAATTGACAGTGTGGCCTAGATACTAACACTAGCAGGGTGTATCTAACAGCAGCCTCTCCTGCAGTTTCTTCTGGGTGGGATATACTAAAGTAAAAATGCGGTAAAACCCCCGAAAACGGGGGTTTTACCGCACTTTCAAATGTACTAAGACCCTACTGCCGATTTTTCGCCGTCCGGATGGCGATACCCTATAGAAGCCTATGGGCTTCTTATCGCCTACCGCCGCAACCCGCTGCAGACGCCTCCCCCCCCCCTCCCCCCCTGGCATACTTTCCTCCAGGCAGCCCTGGTACCGGAAGGTAATCTCCTCCCCCTAGCAATGCAGCCGGAGGTCCTTCTGGCTGCAGGGGGGAGGAGGAGGCGCCAGAGGCAGCCTGCTGCTGCTTCCCGGCGTGTAGGCAGTGTGGAGACCCCTGGGAGGTGACGGAGACCCCCCGCAGACCACCTCACGGGTATCGCGGGGGGCCTCCGTCACCGCATTGCGATATTGATCGCATATGTTAGTACATATGCGATCAACATCGCTGCGATAAGCGGCGAGGGGCGGCGATGTATCTTAATACATCCCACCCTCTGTCTTTTAGGGGTAATTCAGACCTGATAGCTGCTGTGCGTTTTCGCACAGCGAGCGAACAGATCTGAACTGCGTATGCACTGCAATCCGCAGGTGCGACGGATGGCTGCAAAGTGGATCGCCAGTCAGCGATGGGTTTGTGTGATCCATTCGCACAGGCATTCGCAAGGATATTGACAGGAAGAGGGTGTTTGTGGGTGGCAACTGACGTTTTCAGGGAGTGTCTGGAAAAATGCAGGCGTATCCAAGCGTTTGAAGGGAGGGTGTCTGACGTCAAATCTGGTCCTAAGCAGGCTGATGTGATCGCAGCGGCTGAGTAAGTCCTGGGCTGCGCAGAGACTGCACTAAATCAGTTTGTACAGCTCTGCTACACATGCGTTCGCACACTTGCACAGCGAAAATACATTCCCCATGTAGGTGGCGACTATCTGATCGCAGGGCTGCAAAAATCGCTGCTTAGCGATCAGGTCTGAATTACCCCCTTTAAGGTTTTGTGGTTGCAGTCATCGGTCTATGCCATACAGCACCAAATCCAGTGCGCGAATAGCGGGAGTAACTTTTAACGTTACTTAGTACATACTGTATTGCTATTCATCACATGACCGACGATTGCCGTCCGTAAGTGGAAGATACGCTGTACTTTCTGTAGTGAATCTAGCATATGACAGGATAGAGGTTATAAATGCAAAATACTGTAGATCTATAACCCTTAAAAAAGAGCAAAAGGCAGACTTTAAACATGCATTACTGGTTAATGTTTAAATGCTAAAATGACATAATAACGGTGTTCAGTGAGTATTTTCTCACCAAGGACTATCTAGACTGCGCAGTACAGTATGTACTATAACCTTCTTACAGGCAGTTACCCAGCAGCAGTGTTCTTGGAAATTCAATTTAAATGGTGGCAACTATGCATTATCTTCCCTTATCAGACACTCCAAGCAGCCTAAGGGGTCATTAGAAGAAATTTTAAGAACTGTAATTATGGAGCCAAAAGTATGAGCTATTATACAGATTCTAATCATTTTTATAGCCAAAACTCTGGAGTAAAAAGTCTATGGCAGGTGAGGCACTGCCATTCTTTTCCGCACCTCTCTGATCAAAACTCAGCAAATTTCCAGGAGTTTATACTGCTGCACCTGTGAATAATGCCCACGTGTATATTATACTGCTGCACCTGTGTATAATGCCCACAGGTATATACTGCTGCACCTGTGTATAATGCCCACATGCACCATTTGTCTCATATATTGCATGTAAATCTGGCTCTGGTGCTAGACAGTGCCTCCTGAGCCATTTAGCTCACCGCACGTCCCTGATTTACAGACCAGCTTCCTGCTACACACTTATATGTCATCTGAATGTCTAGGTCAGGGGTGCTCAACCTGTGAGCCTCCAGCTGTTGTGGAACTACACATCCCAGCATGCTCTGCCACAGTGTTTGCATTCCCTAATAGCAAATAGCTGGAGGGCTGCATGTTGAGCAGTCCTTACAAAGCCCAGAGCCTGGCTGTCATCATATGTGCATCAGTGCAGGCAGATCTGAAGATATGTTTAATAGTAGTTTGCCCCTGGACGTGGCCGTTGTGCAATATATCGTTCAGTGTGTACGGCTCACAGACATATTGTGCAGTCTGCCACGATCCAGGATTGTCTAGTTTGTACCCAGCTTTAGATAATGGCCTGCCTTGTTTACAGGACAACCTCATTGTGTCGACTGTTACATTACATTTGGAGTTACATCCACTTAGCTATGATATGGTAATTCAGTTTTATGTACAGGTGCTTTTTTTTTTAGATACATTTGAGATAACGTGCAATGTACACCGGAAAGTTTGGATGGCATCAGTGCGCCTGGAGGGCTGTATTAGTGCGGTTTCAGGAGGTGCAACTTTTTCTCACTCCAGTCTGATTCCAGCTATCGTTTAGTACAGGGGTTGGGAACCTCCGGCCCGCGGGCCGTATAAGGCCGCAAAGCCATTTGTTCCGGCCTACCCGCTACTATGTGTCAGCGAGACATGCCGCCCCTCAGTACAGCGTCGGTGTGTCTCAGCTGTCAGGGCAGGGAGGAGAGTGCAGCTTTGTCTGGCGGCAGTGGCGGGTAAGACCTCAAACCAGCCGCCGGTTCCTGAGCCAATCAGAGCTCACGGACCAGCAGCCAATCAGGAGCCGCCGCTGCTGGTCCGCGAGCTCTGATTGGCTCTGGAACCGGCGGCTGGTTTGAGGTCCTACATACCGCCGCCGCCCGACATAGCTGAGCTCTCCTCCCTTCCCTGACCCCTGACAGCTGAGACACGCCACCGCCGGACGGAACACTAAGGGGCAGGAGAGGCGCATGCTACGCTCTCCTCCCCTCCCCTGACACACAGCAGCAGCGGTGGGGTGTGGGGCATGTGTGCGGCAATGTGTATCTGGCACTGTGGGGCAGTGTGTATCTGGCACTGTGGGGCAGTGTGTATCTGTCATTGTGGGGCAATGTGTATCTGTCATTGTGGGGCAATGTGTATCTGCCACTGAGGGGCATTTGTATATCTGCCACTGAGGGGCATTTGTATATCTGCCACTGAGGGGCATTTGTATATCTGCCACTGAGGGGCATTTGTATATCTGCCACTGTGGGGCATTTGTGTTTCTGGCACTGTGCGGCATTTGTGTATCTGGCACTGTGGCGGCATATGTGTATCTGGCACTGCACTGGCATATGTGTATCTGGCACTGCACTATTGGGGGCATATGTGTATCACGTCCCATTTTAATTGGCCACACCCAGCACCCAGTACCATTAAGGGGCATAACTACTGGGGGCATAACTCCTGGGGGCAGGGTCATTTTTAAGTTGATAATTTTTGTATGGCCCCCGAAGGATTTTATGAATATCCAAATGGCCCTTGGTAGAAAAAAGGTTCCCCACCCCTGGTTTAGTAGAACCTACAAAATAATTTCATATGGTCTGTCCATACTGACTTCTCAGAACACTTGCAGAGGGAGCCGGGGTGCGCACTCCAACAGCTCCCACTGTCAGGGAGAAGGGACAGACCTAGGAGAGGAGGACCAGCTGCCGGCAATTGGGGAAGTCAGGGGGGTGAGGGCAGGACAAGCAGCTGCAGCACTGTGTGGATCGGAGCAGTGAAAACATGGTGGCAATGCTCGACAGAGCGTGCGGAGGAGGGGGGGCAGACCAAGTTGACGGGTTCTTTATATTTCCCTATATAATCAAATCAACAGCTGATAAAAATGATGGGGTCTATGTACTAAGACTGGGAGAGAGATATAGTACCAGCCAATCAGCTTCTAACTGCCATGTTACAGGCTGGGTTTGAAAAGTGACATTTAGGAGCTGATTGGCTGGTACTTTATCTCCATCCACTTTATCACTCTTCATGGCTTAGTACATAGGGGGTAGATGTATTAATCGGCGTTATGTGCACTGATACCACCTCTCCCCCATATATGACTATGCCGGTGTGCGGTACATGACAGAGGCACTCTACACGATAGCACACCGCTATGCAGGGCAATGTAAAAACGGGCAGTAGCACTGACCATTCTGATACACGCAGCTATCGATTTTGACAGCTGCTGGTGTCGTTGCCCCTGGCTGCAGCGGCTGCCAGCTCTGCGCGACGTGGGAGATCCCGCGAGAGCAGCGAGATCCCGTGCATGCCCAGAGGGGCCGCCAGGGGAGAGACACAGCGCATCAGTAATAAGCTGTTGCGCTGTGGGGCACTGACAGCGATTGCTGGAGGGGGGGGGCATTTTCACTCCCCCGCTTCTGCGTGAGAGATGTTCATACATCTCGGCGCTGCTTCTTCCTGCTTCACCTCGGTAAAGAGGCGGAGCAGGAAGCGTTATCGTGCAGGTTTAATACATTTACCCCATAGATCCCTATGGGGTATATTAGTAAGCCTTAGATGGAGATAAAGTGGACGGAGATAAAGTACCAGCTAATCAGCTCTTAAGTGCCGTGTCACAGGCTGTGTTTGAAAAATAACAGTTAGGAGCTGATTGGATGGTAATTTATCTCTGTTCACCTTATCTCCATCCAAGGCTTAGTAAATAGATCATCATTACGTATCGATAGTTGGTCTGACCTCTGACCCTCCCACCACTGTCCGAGATTCAGAGGAGAGAGTGAGGTAATAGAGAGAGACAGTGGGGGAAGGAGGAGGACTGGTGGGGAGAAAGTGTTGTGATGGTGAGTAGAGAGAAAAGAGGGGAGAGTGAAAGGGGAGATAGAGGTGGGGAGAAAGTGCTGGGGGGAGAGTAAGCGGTAGGGGGTGGAGACCGAGAAAAAAAAAAAAACATAAAAGCTGAGCAACACCAGGCATTACAGCTATTATAATATACAAATTATAGTGAGAATCTAATTGGTTGCCATCGGTAACACCTCTACTTTATCTTTTTAAAAGGTTAGTAAGCTTTAGTAATCTAACTCAGTGTTCAAAGCGGCCATTTTGCACTTCATAATTGACCTCCATGGTGCACTACAGTTCTTAGAGTGCAAATAAAAGTAATTTTGCATCGGATGCATGTGCTTTATTGATCCTGGTTTACTGCCAAATTCTATTTTCTACTCTTACAAATGAATCTGGACTGGGTATCTTAAAAGTCTAGTTCTAGAAATCTGTTCTATGACATATTAAACTTTCCTCAGAAACGAGTAGGTATGTAGAGGAAGCATTACCTAATATATGGTGTAGTATGGTTTGCCCAGTGTCGGGGTCCCGGCGACCAGCATACCGGCGCCGGAATCCCGACCGCCGGCATACCGACAGCTGGGCGACCGCAAATGAGCCCCTTGCGGGCAAGACGCGCGCCACGCTATCTATTCTCCCTCCATGGGGGTCGTGGACCCCCAAGAGGGAGAAAAGATGTCGGTATGCCGGCAGTTGGGATTCCGGCGCCAGTATGGTGGATGTCGGGAGCCCGGCCGCCGGCAACCTGAAGACCACCCCCTAATATACAGTATATACCTTAAATATGTATCTATAATAATTGTGGAGAAGGAGAAAAAATACAGAAGACTCTTGTGTGGGTGCACTCTTTTTTATATGTTTGTTAATATGAAAATATTAAAACATAACTTTTATTTGCTAATTATTCTTAAGAAAAAATCCACACTTGTATAGTTCACCACAATTATTTCATAACATTCTATGTTACTACATACAAATATGATTCAGCCCACCAGCATCTCTAGAGGATGCCATATCTATTGATGTGGCTGATCAAACTTAACAGGTTGGGATATATGTAGGCCACAACCAAGGTTAAAATATTTAAGGAAAATTGGGAATGTTCTGGTTAGTCTATATTATTAGACTTTAGGAGGGATGTAGACACTGTTGCTCTACATCCTGTTCCTATCCAACCAGCACAAGCTCTGCTTGTATTAATGGGACCTCAAGGGGTCAGACCTCAAGGGGTCAATATACTGAAATGTTATGAGTATAGATCCTTATTGGTATTGGACCAATTCCAATCTAAAACATATCAGGGAAGACGGTACTTAGAAAAGGTGAAATAACTAGGAAAGATAAGAAAAAGAGATGATTGAAGGAGAAAATGGTGATCCTGCTGTTGGCTTAGAGTCGAGAAGGTCATGAATTACAACACCGGGTATTCTCTGGGGGTCACCCTCACAGGTACTGACCCAGCCCACCACCGTTTTGCTTCCAAGATCGGACGAGATCGGGCTCTGTCAGTGGGGTATGGTAGTAATTTCTCGGGCCTGCTTATAGCCGACTCACCAATGAGAGTGCACCTAAAATAAGGGAAGGGAAGAGGTATATTGTAGGTAGAGACAGAGAGAAATGGGCGGATCTGCTGTCTATGTTAGGCACAGGATAAACCTGTGGATCATGGATGAGAGTCCGCAGATGTATAGAGAGGAAAGGGAGGAATGGAACAAAGAGAGAGGGAAGAGAGAAGAGAATAATTGTGTAAGGCTGCCCCGGCTCCACAATGCATGCTCAGTGGAAGCCTTTAGTTGCACCATTGTGCACCATTGAAATTTGCTGTATGCCCTACGGCATGTGCAGTTTCTCTGTCTGAGTATGGCCTTTGGATATAGCCACTTTCATCGACATGCCTGTGTCAGCAACACCACTCCTAGGGATTGCCGCTAAAATCCCCAGGCCCCACGTACATATTTTTACTACCTCTCTGTGTGACTCAAATAATCTCATATCATCACCTCTGAATCAGGCCATTAGTGTTTAGACATCTGTGTATTTAGCGTTTTATGCTAAGTGTGCATTTTGTTAACAGATGCGTCCAGATGCACAAATGTTGCAATTGTCAACTCAAGAGCTTGCACCCGTTTATCTAAATGGACAATGTACATCTTGTAACTAAAGGCCCCCAAACATTACCGACATATTGCAGTAATGTCCAAATCCCCCAACAGCCAGGTCAGGGAATTAGGAATATTAAACAAGTTTAAAAATCACAATTCCCCCAGTCCAGACAAAAAACAGTCGGGATTGTCAAATCAGGGAGTTTTAAACTAAAGGAATGCCACGATTTCCAGATGGATCGGCGATCATCGATGGCTACCAATCAGCAGAATGGCGGTGCCGGTTGACTTGGGGAATCGGGGAAACAGAATATAAATGTATGGGCGCCATAAGAGATATCATGATTTGTGTAACTCCAAAAAATATACATCTGAAATGGGTTGTTTAACTTAGGGTAGGTACACATCTGGCTGATATCGGAACGATATGCAATTTTCGGCTGAATTGGAATGACTTGTCGTGCATATCGGGCAGCGTTTATGCCTGATTACTTGTTCCTGCAGGTCGCATGCGATATCGGAAGAATATTGAATGCGACCCGGTGCAGTGTAATGGCATTCGACCCGGTGCAGTACGAAACAGTGATTATTTCGTCATTCATTACATCGTTCTGGTGAGTTCCGCCTATACGATGTTTCGGCCAGTGTGCCGGAATATCGTCTGGGTACACATCGTTCTAGTATGTACCCAACCTTTCGCCATTAACAGCCTCATGCTACTGCGTCTGCGCATCTATGCTTCTGTTCTTCAAATGCAGGGTGCCACAAGTGAGTGATACACGCAACTCCAGACACCGATGAAAGGTATTCGCAGTTGTATTACCTCAATCTTTGCGCCAAAAGGAACCTTTAGGTTGCACAAATTCACTTACATGCAACGCATAACTGAGCCCATTATGTGCAAGAACTACTGTATATGGTTCTTCTGCCTTCACCCAAATGTATCTGCCTTATCGGTAACAACGTCTTGGGGTAACTTTACAAAAAGGTTGATTTTAATCTATTTACATGGATTTTATGTTTTCGAGGCTGAAACGTACAAGTTTTTATATTGATTTTTAAATGTTAGTAAATGTGTGATTTAGCCCTTGAAAAAACAACAACATCGATTTAGAATGATTTGAGATTGAAAACAAAGAAATTGAAAAAACAAATAAAATGACCTTTAGTAAATTCTTGCCTTTGCAAGATCTGTGAATATGAATGAGAGTGCTAGGTGTATATTTACTAAAGGTTGATTTTCAATGCTTTTCATCGATTTTAAATCAATAAAAACTCCATGAAAATTGACCTTTAGCAAATGTACCCCCTAGTGTGCCGTATACTGAAAGAGCATGCTTACTGGGAATGTTTTTGTGACATGGGCAAACCACACTGATGCAGGTTATTGTTTGGCTCTGATATGACAGCCTGCTGCATTGCTACAGCTAATAACTGTGTGAGGCATAATTTCAGGAAGGGCGGCCAATTTGTAGTGTGAAGCAATGTTCATGAGAATTCAGCCTGTTGTGTGACAGATACTCAGTAACAAAAGTGAGGATTTCAATTTGGGCATGACAGCTAGCGACTTTTATAGGTGTGTGATTGGGTCTCCGCTGGCCTCCAGCCGCAGCTCCGATGTCATGTTTCTGCAACAAGTCCAGTGCTGTGTATGTCTGATGCCCCCTACACATTCAGCGATATGCCGTCAAGCTGCCCGACGGAGGATAAGGGCGACCCAGCGGTGGGGGGGAGGTGACGGGGGGGGGGAGTGAAGTTTCTTCACTCCCCCTGTCACCCAGCTCCATAGCAGTGCATGCTAATATTGACAATCTCGTCCATGTTGGCCTGCATGCATAAGCAACTGGGCACCAACGACGAACGAGTGCGGGGCCGCGCATCGTTCTTCGTTGGTGCCTACACACTAAACGATATGAACGAGTCTTATCGTTTAGTAAAATCTATTAGTGTGTAGGGCCCTTAATTTGGGTTTAGAGAACCGAATGGCCGGTTAATGGCTGCTGTTATCCCAGGTCCAGTGTCAGCTGTTAGAAGTAGACTGAATGATTGCCATTGTGAATGCAGATCTGCTGTTCATAAAGAAGATGATGCAGGGTAGACAGCAAGTCTGTTTGCGGGCAGGTCTTTTGTGTTTTTGCACCCTGCAAGCTCAGGAACCAAGTGTACACACTATCATGGGCGATCTCAGTCGTTCTCTACTTGGGACTGAAGAGTCTTAACTGGGCGTTCTCCCATAGGGGGTCATTCCGAGTTGATCGCTCGTTGCCGATTTTCGCAACAGAGCATTTAAGGCAAAAATGCGCATGCGCATCGTACGCAGTGTGCATGCGCTAAGTATTTTAGCACAAAACTTAGTAGATTTACTCACGTCCGAATGAAGAATTTCCATCGTTGAAGTGATCGGAGTGTGATTGACAGGAAGTGGGTGTTTCTGGGCGGAAACTGACCTTTTTCTGGGAGTGTGCGGAAAAACGCAGGCGTGACAGGTAAAAACGCGGGAGTGTCTGGAGAAACGGGGGAGTGACTGGCCGAACGCAGGGCGTGTTTGTGACGTCAAACCAGGAACGAAACGGGCTGAGCTGATCGCAGTGTAGGAGTAAGTCTCGAGCTACTCAGAAACTGCTAAGAATTTTCTATTCGCAATTCTCCTAATCTTTCATTCGCAATTCTGCTAAGCTAAGATACACTCCCAGAGGGCGGCGGCTTAGCGTGTGCAATGCTGCTAAAATCTGCTAGCGAGCGAACAACTCAGAATGAAGGCCCTAGTCTGAAGGGCCCTACACACTAATAGATTTTAATAAACGATATAAACGTTCTCGTTCATTAATGAACGAGAACGCGTTCATATCGTTTAGTGTGCAGGAACCAATGATGAATGATGCGCGGCCCCGCGCTCGTTCATCGTTGGTGCGCAGTCGCTTATGCATGCAGGCCAATATGGACAATCTCGTCCATATTAGCTTGTACTGCTATGTAGTCGGGTGACGAGGGGAGTGAAGAAACTTCACTCCCCCCGTCACTGTTTCCCCGCCGCCGGGTCGCCCGTCTGCTGTATCCACCGTTGGGCAGCTCAGCGGCGGATCGCCAAATGTGTAGGGGCCTTGAGTTCATTGAGGACACAGGTTGTGCAGAATTGTGTTAAAGAGTTTTCAGATGGATCTTATGTGCCATGTATACGGCTGGGGTAAGTGCGCACTGATTCTGGTGACAGCTGTGTAACCAAGCGCGCAAGTAGCAGGGGATCCGGTCTGAAGATCGACAGTGTCTAGGTCGACAATGTTTAGGTCGACCACTATAGGTCGACAGTCACTAGGTCGACATGGATGGAAGGTCGACAGGGTTTCTAGGTCGACAGGTCTAAAGGTCGACATGAGTTTTTCACATTTATTTATTTTTTTTGGATTTTTTCATACTTAACGATCCACGTGGACTACGATTGGAACGGTAAAGTGTGCCGAGCGAAGCGGTAGCGGAGCGAAGGCACCATGCCCGAAGCATGGCGAGCGAAGCGAGCCATGCGAGGGGACGCGGTGCACTAATTTGGGATCCCGATCACTTTACGAAGAAAACGACACAAAAAAAAAAAAAAATCCTCATGTCGACCTTTAGACCTGTCGACCTAGCACATGTCGACCTAGAAACCCTGTCGACCTTCCATCCATGTTGACCTAGTGACTGTCGACCTATAGTGGTCGACCTAAACATTGTCGACCTAGACACTGTCGATAAAACGAACCACACCCAGTAGCAGAGGTCAAAACTCAGAGATTCATGCAGTACAGCATACGGGTGAGTAAACACATTTATTTCTGTGCACGCTTTGAGGAAACAAATACAGACCAACATTCTCTTCATAGAGTCTTCAGTCGAATTGTGAAACATAATTCTTTCTAAAGGGCCCTACACACTGGATGACATTTTAGAAAGATATAAAAGATATTGTTAAAAAAATTAACGATATATCCTTCATATCGTTCAGTGTGGAGGCACCGACGATGAACGATGCGCGGCCCGCAGTCGTTCATCGTTGGTCTATCATCGTTTATCATTGCAAGCCAATTTGGATGATATTGATGTTTGCAATATCAAATCATTTAAATCGTTCATACAAATCGTTCAGTGTGTATGTAAAAAATCGTTACTGAAAAATCGTTCATCGTTCATACCGTTCATCGTTCAAATTGCCCAGTGTGTAGGGCCCTTTAGATATCCTCTCTCCTAGTCTGCTTAATTTCTCCCATCATCGCTTACAATTAAGATATATATGGGGGTAATTAATTTGTTTTTGTATGCACGCAGCTCCCGTGATGGGAGCTATTCGTGTGTGTGTGTGTGTCGGTCGATGGGCCAGAGTTCCGGCCGCAATTTTTGCTCGAGCCGTCCTGAGGTGGTGAGCAGAAATTGGCCCAAAGTCAGGCTATTGGGCACCCATACGCAAGTGTAGCTGCTTTACACATCTAAACCGGTCCATTTCGGCTCGACAAGAGCAATCATTATTAGGCGTCCATGAGATTTAAACTCATTTGCACATCAATGTGAATATCGCCTGTTGCACGCCGTTATTTACACGTACACAAAAACAACGGAATCCCATCATTGAGTTTACATTTTTTTTTTTTTTAAATATTTTTTTTGTATTTCCTATCCACCCTCCCCTCTCCTAGCGAATAAAATGAACTTACAAGGATCAGGGTGCCCTGGTTCTAAGCCTCCTTCTAGGAAACAGATGGGGCTTTGTTTTTACTCGTTACATTTGGTGTTCACAGCACTAATGGGCATACCTTGCTCCGGTCACAAGAAACATCTTAATATTTACGGAAAAGGGAAATAGAAACCATTTACTCTGCGTGCGCTGCATGCTCACCGTGCGTCTCCAGGGTTAGGGGATGGCAGATGCTGGGATTGCTCTGTTTCTGCTCCTCAGAATCAATATCCTTTTTAAATTTCCCACGAGTAAAGACAGTGAGAGCAGAGATGACACAAGGAACTATTTACTGTAGCAAGAAGTGCCACTGTGTCGTGTTTCAAGGAAGCTCATTTAACACCCACTATATTGCTGGCTCCAGATAACATGAAAATGTAGAATTTTTCGAGGGATGAGTAGAGTTAGAATGTTACGAAAAATGTGAGAGAAATGAGCAGTATTCAGGCAGGAGCATGCAAAATAATACGATTGCCAGAGACAACAGCTGCAATGGTGATTCACTTGTCACTGTATAGGATAAATAAACCATTCATGCATGTTTCTTGGATTATAATAATTTACATTGTTTAATTATTCAAATACACCCTCAGCCACACTCGGAAGTACTTTCCATAGGAAATAATACTTCATGGAAATGTAACAAGAATTGTGTTTTTAAGCACATCCGTAAAATCACTAAACTCAGATTAAAACACTTTTCAGACACACTACCCTGTCAGTAGCGTGTGATCTGTGCAGACTCTAGTGTTTTAGTGTAAAAAAAAAAAGAAGTGTTAAAAATAGAAGAAAAAAACAACAACGTGGGGTCCCTTACCTCAAACATACCCAGCGCCGGGCTTTTAGAGTGAGATCTGGTTCAGGAAATACGGGGAAAGTCCCCCGCGTTGAAGTGAATCAGCACCGGGCTCTTGAGTCGGTCCTGGTGCCAGAAATAAGGGGATAAAACTGCGTAGGGGTCCCCTGCATTTCCAGGACAGACAACGCTCTCTTACTACAGGGGAGGGGTGGGGGGACTATTGCCACAGCCAGGGGGCACACTTGACGGGGTCCCCTGCCTATAGTATTCATCCCCCCCGGGTCCCAGCTAGTCATACCAGCCCTGAGATTCCTCGGAAAGTGGGGGGGCCCTCAGTAAAGGGTCCCCACAGAGTGCTGTCTGTGAAGTAATACTGTAGGGTGAGTGCCGTGCACTTTGTCTGATATCCTTTTTATCAGCACTTAGGTTTATTATTATATAGCTGTCGCTCTGCATTGTATATTGGGGGTCATTCCGAGTTGATCGCTCGTTATTTTTTTCTCGCAACGGAGCGATTAGTCGCGAATGCGCATGCGCAATGTCCGCAGTGCGACTGCGCCAAGTAAATTTGCTATGCAGTTAGGTATTTTACTCACGGTTTTTTCTTCGTTCTGGTGATCGTAATGTGATTGACAGGAAGTGGGTGTTTCTGGGCGGAAACTGGCCGTTTTATGGGAGTGTGCGAAAAAACGCTACCGTTTCTGGGAAAAACGCGGGAGTGGCTGGAGAAACGGAGGAGTGTCTGGGCGAACGCTGGGTGTGTTTGTGACGTCAAACAAGGAACGACAAGCACTGAACTGATCGCAGATGCCGAGTAAGTCTGGAGCTACTCAGAAACTGCTAAGAGGTGTGTAATCGCAATTTTGAGAATCTTTCGTTCGCAATTTTACTATGCTAAGATTCACTCCCAGTAGGCGGCGGCTTAGCGTGTGCAAAGCTGCTAAAAGCAGCTTGCGAGCGAACAACTCGGAATGACCCCCATTAGTCATCAGATGATGGGGCTGAACAGTGTAATTGCCATTATATGATAAAGGCCTGCCTTTTATACTTGTCATGACTCGTGAGATAAGACTCTGAATATACCGGTATATAATAATACTGTACATAACAGTCATCAGATGGGGCTCTGCCTTGTATACAGGTAATCAGATTATGGGCTTTGTTTTATATACTACTGGTCATTCAGCAATAGAGCTGTATATTTCATTATAGCTTTAAAAAAACAACAACATATTTTTATACATTTGACTGGCTTAGTCAGACAAACCCTCAACAACTGCCTCACCAGTCCATCCCAGCTGTAGGTAATGGCATGCAGGTGCCGCATGTTTCATTCATTTTCTTTGTGGAGAAGCTGCCCATCAGCTTCTAGCTATCATTTTATAGAGTACTAATAAATGATAGCTATAAGCTGATTGGTCCTCGTTAGAAGGTTTGATACATCACTCCCTAAAGTTCCTCTGGCTGTGAAAATCGGCACCCGTCAATGTAGCAACTTTGCTTTTGTGGAGATAAGTTTTGTTTTTGAACTTTAATACAATGGCCACTTGTGTACAGTCATGTTTGCACTTGTTAGAGGTACGGTAGCACAGTATCTCCATATGATCATCAGCCTGACGGTGTAGGAGGAAGAATAGCCTTGGGCTGACCCCTTATGTAATAAAGGGGCAGATGTATTAACCTGGAGAAGGCATAAGGAAGTGATAAACCAGTGATATGTGCAAGGTGATAAAGTTACCAGCCAATCAGCTCCATTATGTAAATTAACAGTTAGGATCTGATTGGCTGGTGCCTTTATCACCTTGCACATATCACTGGTTTATCACTTCTTTATGCCTTCTCCAGGTTAATACATCATATCCCTTCACAGCCTCTTTATGGCCCATTTGAAATCAACCATCATTTTTGACTTGTCAGTTTCATAGGCCAACCACATTGGTCCTTCCTTGCAGTTGCCAGAACCAGTGAACTTTCTAAACCAGGGATGTATAACAAGTCATCTGTCACCATGAGAGATGGGGAACAGATGTTTCCAATGAGTTCTTTTCACTGGAGTGGAGTCCAGCCTGAGGAAATAAAGGGAACGTAACACAATGGCAAATTTTTTTTTTTCATTATTAGCATATTTTAGTGGCTCTAAAGATACACCCCTTTTATTTTGAGTACCTTCATTGATTGCTGGTGTTTTTGCATATGACTTTAATGTAGATATTGCAGATTTATTTCTGTTTGTGTTAGTATCTAGTCATCATTCAGTGGGCGAGATCCAAATGTTATCGCCCCCGCAGGGGCGATTTAGAAATTTCCCCCCGTTTTCGCGCTGTTCGCACCCATAGCAGTTAGGTTTAGCCGCGTAAAGAGGCTAAACCCACCTAAACTATTGGACGCACCTTAGATGTTTTGCTCGGATCCATTCAGATTGGTCTATGCGGTCATTTAAGGTGACATAATTGCATTGCTGGGGCAGTGTGGTCAAAAATGGCTAAATTGCCCTATCTCTCTGCTCCCTTTGTCCCTATGTTCTGGACAAGTGAAGTGGCTAATTAACCAAAAAAAAAAAAAAAGAGTACTTTAGGAAACCCGAGGAATCATAAGAGATTGCATACTTCCTCCTTTATATACTGGCAAGGCTAATATAAGCCTGCAGAGTACTGCGATCTGTATTAAGCCCTATTTCTTCCAGTTGGGGTCCACATTAATCCCAGTACAAGCTAATGCTACTGTCCAATATTACCTACACAGTGATCAGTGCAAACACCTATGATATGAAAGGCTGCTAAATACATTCATTTATTATTCCTCTGTGATGCCATAATATAAATAGCAGAGGAACAGAGAGCTTTTCTGAATGTGGAATTATTTTAAAATTCGATCATTGTGACTGGAATTCTGGTATAAATCCATTTTTCCCCAGTACTGTATTTGCTTATGGTTGCAGTTGACGCTGTGTTTGTGATATCACTGGGCAACATACGTATCGTCCTACAGAACTGCATATTGAAATACCTCGCAATTTCTATTGTTCTGTCACATTACCAGTCTGAATACCTACGTCATGCCTATAGTGGATAAAGATAGATTATAACACACTGGATACAGGATTGGCTTCAATAGAAAATGTATCCTGCGGCATGCATTTGGCTGCTAGTGGCGGCTATGCCTTAAGGGCCCCATACACTAGAACGATATGTCTGAGGCTGAAGTTGGAGGCGATTTCCCTTGAACTCTCCCGGGAGCTTCCCGGGAGTGGTTCCATACGATTCCAAACGATTTGGTACATTTTGAATGCGATATATCGTATGCGATCCCAGCCATGCCTGCGGGAACCGACATATCACGAGTGCAGCACTAACGATCTAGGGGAGCCGATCCGACCCTCAGGGCAATGCGCATCGGATCGGAATCACCTCCAAAATGCCCGATTTCACCCGATATATCGGCCCGAATGCCCGAAATTGGCTGAAATCGGGCATTATCGTTCTAGTGTATGAGGCCCTTTAGACCAGCCCTGTGCCCTGAGTGCCGGGGAGTCATCACATCAAGGGCAGGGTTGATTGGAGCAATTACGGATACCATTTCCATTCAGCTGCTGGACCCAGTGGGGGGTATTCAATTGTTTGAAAAATCAGTTGGGTATTTGTTTTTTCATATCTGATAGACAGGAAAAAACAGACACCCAACCGACTTTTCAAACAATTGAATTCCCCCCAGTGAGTTCAACGGTCAATGCCGCTGCCGTCATTGGTTTGGTTTTAGTGATTTCCGCTGCCTCCCTGGTGACAGCAGCTGCCGCTTCACTTGGCAAACAGCTACTCTAGGCTGGCCGATAACAGTGGGGCAGGAGCCTTCTCTAGGGCTAGAAGAGGAAGAAGGGTCAGTTGGAAAATAAACGATAACGGACGTTTACGAATGACAGCGGTTTCTGGCTTTAAGATTTCTGCAGTGATTGTTTCACATTTCATGTCTTCTCCCACTGTCTGTCCTCTGTCTGTCTTCATTCCAACAGTGCCACCCCACCATCAATGGCTGCTTTCTAATTAACGGCTGTTAATGTTGGGGTCTTACCATAGCCGCATGCACTTTACCCACCAGTAGCTACAATGAAGAGTTCCATTACACTTCTGTAGGTGTGAGCTCATTTGGGCAGTGCCGGCTTTACTTTCAGTTTTACATAATTGTATTTCAATGTAGAGCACTGTGCAAAATGTTAGTGCTTTATAAATAATAATAACAACACTCTGGTACGTACTGTCTGAGCGTGACCTATTGCGTTGTGTCCTGCCGCAACAGCAACTCCGAAAAATGCCGGACCTGGTGCAGACTGTAGAGTGATTCTGCCATCATTATACTTCCGAACTCAGACCCGGCTTTCTCACTGCGTAGCCACACTGCAGTAGCAGGGACAGGAAGAGTGTGGAATCTGCTTTGGAGAAAGCAGAAGGTCCAGACTGTCGATGCCCTAACCATAAGAACAGACCAGGCAGTTCATGGGTGTATTTATAATGGGTGCAGGGGACCCACACTGCACATCCGGCACATTCACAATACTAACATCCCCATCGGTGCCACAGATGTCATTTGGACCATGGTGTGGGTGCCGTGTTTCCAGAGATCTGCACATGCACAGTACAGAAATCACTAGGAAAATGGCGCCCGCTGGAGTCTACTGGAGACATGCGTCGGCGCCCCAGAGCTACAGTATCAACACAATTAAATGGCATTAGCTATTGGGGTCATGCTAATCAACAGTCCCCCCCCCCCCCCCCCCCCCGTTGTCTGAAGCAAGTGGCAAGTAACTTTGTATCTGGAACATTCCATGTTGCAATGCAAGGGGTGCAAATGTTTTTTGAATACTCGTGTGAGGGCAGACTGGCATTCTTGATAAAAGCAAGATCCAAGGAGCTTTTATTGCTCCATACAGGCCACACTGTTCAGCTTCTGTCACACCATGGGTGGATTCTCAATTTACAGAAGTCCCACCTGGAGCCTACTCAGTGGGTTCTATTCCTGGGGATGTTACTGGATACGGCGGCTCAGAAGGTGTTCCTCCCAGAGGACAAAGCAAGAACACTCCAGGAGATGATCCGAATGGTTCTACGGCCTACTCGGATATCCATCCATCTTTGCATAAGATTGTTGGGGAAAATGGTAGCCTCATTCGAGGCGATCCAGTACGGAAGGTTCCATGCCAGAACATTTCAATTGGATCTTCTGAGCAAGTGGTCCGGCTCACATCTTCAGAAGCACCGGATAATACGTCTGTCACTTCTGGCTACAGTCCTCAAACCTACTGGAGGGTCGAAGTTTTGTGATCCAGGATTGGATCCTCCTCACGACGGATGCGAGTCTGAGAGGATGGGGAGCTGTCACCCAAGAGGCTCTGTTCCAGGGCAGGTGGTCAGCCCACGAAGCCCTGCTTCCGATCAACAATCTGGAACTTCGGGCGATTTACAATGCTCTGCTTCAGGCCTCTCTGCTCAGGGATCATGCGGTCCAGGTTCATTCGGACAACGTCATGGCGGTGGCTTACTTAAATCGTCAAGGAGGAACAAAAAGCAGAGCCTGCATGCGAGAAGTGTCAAAGATACTCCTCTGGGCAGAAAGAAATGCAAGAGCAATATCCGCAAGCTTCATTCCGGGAGTGGACAACTGGGAAGCAGACTTCCTGAGTCGTCACAATCTCCACCCGGGAGAGTGGGGTCTCCACCAACAGGTGTTTCAGCAGATCATCGACCTGTGGGGCTGCCCACAAATAGACATGATGGCTTTTCGACCCAACAAGAAGCTTCACTGGTATTACTCACGGACCAGGGACCCTCAGGCGAGGGCAATAGATGCACTAACGTTGCCTTGGCCTTACCGGCTGGTCTACCTGTTTCCCCCAATTCCATTGCTCCCAAGGGTGCTAAAGCTAATCAGGAATCAAAGAGTCCAGGCTATTCTGATTGCCCCGAATTGGCCTCGGAGGGCGTGGTATGCGGATCTTCTGGACATGTCCATCGAAGACCATTGTCCTCTGCCAATGAGAAGAGATCTTCTTCAACAAAGACCGTTCATCTACCCGGATTTACGGCGACTTCGTTTGACGGCTTGGAGGTTGAGCGACACATCCTAGCTCACAAAGGCCTTTCCAAAACGGTTATTGCTACCGTGGTTCAGGCCAGGAAGCCTGTGATGTCAAAACACTATCATCATATCTGGAGACGATATGTCTCTTGGTGCGAGAAACGCACGTTCCACTTGGGACGTTTCTTACATTTGCTGCAGGCTGGTGTGGATAAGGGCTTATGTCTGGGTTCTATAAAAGTCCAGATTTCAGCTCTCTCTATTTTCTTCCAGAAGAAATTGGCAGTGCTGCCTGAAGTTCAGACCTTATGGCAAGGGGTACTTCACATACAACCTCCTTTTGTGCCGTCCACGGCACCCTGGGATTTGAATGTAGTGTTGCATTTTCTACAGTCCTCCTGGTTTGTACCTCTGATGATGGTAGAAGACAAGTACCTCACGTGGAAGACGGTGATGTTACTGGCCCTGGCTTCTACTAGACGTGTTTCAGAATTGGGGGCCCTATCCTGTAAAAGTCCCTACTTGGTCTTTTACAAAGACAGAACGGAGCTCAGGACTAAGCAGCAGCTCCTGCCGAAGGTTGTCTCTGCATTCCACTTGAATCAACCAATTGTTGTCCCATCAAGTTCTGGCACTTCTGCTCCTCCGGAGTCATTGGATGCTGTGCGAGCCTTGAAGATTTATATCAAAAGGACAGCTCGGATAAGAAAGACGGATTCCTTGTTTGTGCTCTATGATGCACAGAAAAAGGGTTTCCCTGCTTCTAAGCAGTCCATTGCTCGTTGGCTTAGGTTGACTATACAACAAGCCTATGTGTCGGCAGCCTTACCTGTTCCACAGTCTCTGAAGGCCCACTCTATGAGATCAGTGGGTTCTTCCTGGGCGGCTGCCCGTGGAGTCTCGGTCTTGCAACTATGCCGAGCTGCTACCTGGTCGGGGAAGAACACCTTTGTGAAGTTCTACAGGTTTGATACCCTGGCCAAAGAGGATACCCAGTTTGGGCAGGCGGTGCTGCAGACGTCTCCGCACTTTCCAGCCAGTTCTGGAAGTTTTGGGACATCCCTCTCGTATTACGTGAACCCCAGTAACCCTTAATGGATGTTAGAGAAAATAGGATTTTAATACCTACCGGTAAATCCTTTTCTCGTAGTCCATAAGGGATACTGAGTGCGTTGACGTGTCTGCAGGTTTTTTCTTTTGGAAAAGTTTGCCTGCTCAGCTGTTGCTGTTTGTTACCAGCCGTTGCTGGTCGTTTTATGTTATTGGTGTGCTGGTGTATGAATCTCACCACTCGTTGTTATGTTCCTTCTTTCAAGTATGTCCATTCTCCTTCGGGCACAGTCTTACCCAGACTGGCTGTAGGAGGGGGCATAGAGGGGAGGATCCAGCACACCCAGTTGAAGAAATGTAAAGTGCATCGGCTCCTTTGGACCCCATCTACACCCATCGTATTAAGTGAACCCCAATATCCCTTATGGACTACGAGAAAAGGATTTACCGGTAGGTATTAAAATCCTATTATCGCTCGTCGACTGTATGATATACCGGTATATCGGCAAGTGTGTACCCAGCATTACTTGCTTTCTTCTGTTTTGTTCCTAAGGGGTCTATTCATGAAGCAGTGAAAACTGTGGAGAAGTGAGCCAGTGGAGAAGAACCAATCATCATTGAAGTAACATTTATAATTTGCATACTATAAAATCATACAGAGCAGCTGATTGGTTGCCATGGGCAACTTCTCCACTGGCTCACTTTTCCACTCTTCACTGCTTCACGAATAGACCCCTAACTACAAATCAGTTCCTATCTGCTCAGTTACTGAGTGCAGACAGACACATTTAGTTAAGTATTTCATATATATTGAACAGCTCAGTAATGTGCAGCCTTTGGCATAAATACATGCCAAAATATGGCTTTAGTTGCTTTTGAACCTTTTAGTAACCTTTTGTTTAGAATAAATTCCATTTCTCTTCAATTTAAATAATAACTTTAGTCTCAATGTGGGGCTGGCATTGTGCTGTAATTGTTGAGCGGTACCGGTTATTCTGAAGCACTTTTGGGAATTACGCTGCACAAAGACTAGACTGTGGCATGTGTGGAAGAGGAATGAATATCTCAGATAAACCTGATTACTTTCCAGGAAACAATAAAGAGCGCGTTTTATAAGATCGGCTGCAGGTTTCCTTGAGAAATAGAGAATGACAGCCGGGATTTCCTTCTGCATCGCTTAAAGGCTGAGGCGTATTTTATGTCTTTCATCAGGGGGAGATGTATGAAGCAGTGAAAAGACTGGATAAGTAAGTGGAGCAGTTGCCCATGGCAACCAATCAGCTGCTACCTATAATTTCTGCTGCGGGGTACACTGGGCTCCACAAGGATAGACATTGGGGTGTAGAGTAGGATCTTGATCCGAGGCACCAACAGGCTCAAAAGCTTTGACTGTTCTCAAGATGCATAGCGCCGCCTCCTCTATAACCCCGCCTCCCCGCACAGGAGCTCAGTTTTGTAGTTGGTGCTGCAGATAGCAGGCACATAACAGAGGGGCTGCTCCAGGTAGCCCTAAGAAGAGCTTTTTGTGAAGAAAAAGTGAAGACTACAAGGGCAGCAGCAGTGTGTAAATGTCAGGAGACATTCACTGCTGCAGCTCCATCTCTCCCCAGCGGCGCTGTACACTCCCGTGCCCTGGTTGCCGGGTAACTACAGCAGGAGGCTCCGGTTTTCTTCCAGTTAGACACACACGGCTGGGGCTCTCCGGGATCGCGTGGCTGCGCTTTGGGAGGTGGTAAGTGGGTCCCGTTCGCGAGACCCGCGCTGTATCGCGATCCGGCACGGCCGGTGGACACTGTGGCATACAGGCGACCCCACTAGGCCACCAGGGCAAGGGTACAGGTCAGGTTTTCTCTCATAAACCTATTTATATTGGCCCGCAGTACCAGGTGGTTAAGCCAGCAGAGGGGATAAGGCTTAGACCTGTAGCCCCTCCCCAAGCCCCAGGGTGCCATTTACAGTAAATGTTCCCGCCCTGGAGCTGCATATCTGTCTCTCCCTCACTCCCAGTCAGTGTTTGGGCGCCATTTCTCTCAGCTACACTGTTCCTGGGACTGCTTGGGCAAATCCTCCTGTGTAAAGCCGCCTGATAGTCAGCGCTGTGACTTTACAAGACACTTAAGTATTCTACATGTCATTTAGACAGTGATAGTTAAGAAAAAGTGCATATAGTCAGGGTTCTCTGGTACAAGTGCCCTGTGATATACATCGAGTTTTTTACTGTGCAGTGTTATATCTATTGACTACATAGCTATATATAAGCTAGTCCAGTGCAGTATTATTGTTAGTAATAACCTCTGCATTGTACAACTGTGACTATATGTGTGTGCATTAGCTTGCTGGGTGAATTTCATTTCGTGTCTCTCACTCAACTTGCTATCCCTATATTCTATAACCTGAGGGGGCTTGGTGCGTCAGGTTTATAATACTGTAATATAGGATATTCACAAGATATACTCTAATTGTATTTTTCTCTGTGATTTTAGTCTCCATATCTCTCCTGTATCCCTGCTTGTGCTGACTACACTGCGCAGGGGTTTGGGTAAGAGGTATTGTGCTACTGACAATTGTATTGTGTTACCTGATATTGCAAGTTATATCATGTCTGCTTCTGAGGGTAACGGTTCTGGGGCTGAACACACTGCCGGTGTTGCTGACGCCACAGATCCCTATGAGGAGAATATAGCAGCTGAGGGCTCTGGTTCTGGGTGCTCCTTGCCCCCCAGTGGGACTGTGGCAACGGGGGTCCATAATGACCTGCCGTGGGCTACTTTCTCCACACTTCTGAATACGCTAGTTACTAAACTAACGCCCCCTATGGGACCTCCTATGCCGGTTCAATCGTATGTGGTCCCCGCGGCTAACCCGCCGTGGGCAGATAACTTGTCTGCTCAATTGAAGAAATTGAACCAGTCTTTGACTACTAAAAAGTCTGACCTTCGCTCGCCTAAGACCAAGGGGTCCTCTAAGTGAGCGCTTGTCTCCTCACAATCCACTGCTGTCACTGACACCTCATCTGATGAAGATGGCGCTTTCACTGACCCCACAGATTCTGACACAGATACTGCTGATGGGGAGGGTAGTTCACAAGTGGATGATCCTGATCTTTTGGAGGCTATCCATATATTCTATAACCTGAGGGGGCTTGGTGCGTCAGGTTTATAATACTGTTGATTCTACAGATTATGGATGATCCCGAGCCATCCGACCCTCCTAAGAAACCAGATAGGTTCAAGCGTCAGAAGGTGGTTAAACAAGTTTTACCTCATTCTGATCACCTGGTGGATATACGTCAGGAATCCTGGGAAAATCCAGGGAAGAAGTTTGTGCCTCACAAGAAGATGCTGGCTCGCTATCCCCTCGCGCCAGAGCTGTCAAAAAATTGGGAGACGCCTCCTCCAGTGGACTCGCATGTGGCAAGGATGGTGGTTTCCTCAGCTCTACCTGTCACTACCGTCATGTCTCTGAAAGAGCCTACGGATAAACGTGTGGAGGGTTGTCTGAAAGCGATTTACACCCTCACGGGTGCTGCGCAAAGGCCCACTATTGCAGCGACATGGGCTGCAGAAGCTATTGAAGCGTGGGCCCTAGAGTTGGAAGCTGAAATCTCTTCTGACCATGCTAGACAGTGCTTGTCATATATTGTCACAGCTTCTCACTATATTAAAGAGGCGGCTTCTGATGCCGGTATTCTAGCAGCCAAGGCTTCTACTACGTCAGTCCTGGCCCGCCGGATATTGTGGCTGATATCCTGGTCCGTGGATCTGGATGCTAGAAAAACCCTGGAGGTACTCCCTTTTAAGGGAGATATTCTGTTTGGGGAGGACTTAAATAAGATAGTGGCTGATTTGGCTACTGCCAAAACTGCCTGTCTGCCAAGTACCGCTCCTTCTGTGCCGAAGGCTAAAAGTACTTCCTTTCGGTCCTTCAGGTAAAGCAAAAGGTCAGGCGTACCACAAACAGGCCCGCACTTCCAAACCTGGTAAGCCGAAGCCCAAAAGAGCCTGGGCTGCCCGTCAGCCAGCTTCCAAGACCGATAAGCCTGCCGCATGACGGGGTGGGCCTCCCCCTGGGGGATCCCAGGGTGGGGGGCCGGCTTCTAGTGTATACCCAGGAATGGTTGAAGACCACTTCAGATGCCTGGGTACGGGAAGTCGTCACTCGAGGTTATGCCATAGCCTTCAAAAACTGTCCCCCTCGTCGATTTTGCCTGACAGACGTCCCTTCGGATCAGGTGAAGGCAAAGACTCAACATTCGGTGGTACAGACCCTCCTGGACACAGGAGTGGTAGTACAGGTGCCTCTTGCTCAGAGGGGCCAGGGGTACTATTCTCCGCTGTTTCTAGTCCTGAAACCGAATGGGTTCTCCCGGCCCATTCTCAACCTCAAGGCATTGAACAAGTTTGTGAGAATCTCCAAATTCCGTATGGAAACCCTTCGCTCTATTGTTCTGGCCTTGGAACCTAGGGATTATATGGTCTCCCTGTATATACAGGATGCTTACCTGCATATTCCTATAGCAGCGTCGCACCAGCAATACCTGAGGTTTGCGGTTGGCAACCTCCATTACCAGTTTTGGGTGTTACCTTTTGGTTTAACCACGGCTCCGCGAGTCTTCACCAAAGTTATGGCGGTGATGACGGCGGAACTCCGCCGTCATGGGGTCAGGATCCTACCGTATCTGGACGACTTGTTGATCCTGGCAAATTCCCTAGAAATTCTCCTACGTCACTTGGATCTGACTGTCCGGTTTCTGCAAGCCCACGGGTGACTCATCAACTGGAAGAGATCCTCCCTGGTCCCTGCTCAGAGCATGGTGCACCTGGGAGTGTTATTGGACACTCACAACCAGCGATTGTTCTTGTCTCAGGAGAAAGTCCTGAAGCTTCAGGACAGGATTCGTTGCTTCCTCTCTCGTCCGCAAGTGTCGATACATTCGGCGATGCAGGTGCTGAGCCTCATGGTGTCAGCATTCGACATGGTGGAGTATGCTCAATTCCATTCTCGCCCCCTCCAGAGGCTGATTCTGGCCAAGTGGGACGGCCTACCTCACCGGATCAGGTCTCACATGATCTCATTGACTCCAGAGGTCCGTTTGTCGCTGCTCTGGTGGCTCCAGGACCAACGATTGTGCAGGGGCCGTCCGACTGGGTCCTGTTGACGACAGATGCCAGTCTATGGGGTTGGGGTGCGGTGCTGGAGCAAACCTCCCTTCAGTATCATGGACCAAGGAGGAGTCTCTCCTCTCGATCAACATTCTGGAATTGCGAGCAGTCTTCAACTCGTTGAGCCTGGCCCAGCATTTAATACAGAATCGTCCTGTTCAAGTACAGTCGGACAACGCCACCACAGTGGCTTACATAAATCATCAAGGCGGCACTCGCAGCCGTTTGGCAATGAAGGAAGCCTCACGGATTCTTCAGTGGGCGGAACGCCATCTACCGGCCATATCGGCTATATTCATTCCGGGAGTCCTAAATTGGGAAGTGGACTTTCTCAATCGTCAGGACGTACACGCCGGATAGTGGTGCCTCCATCCAGAAGTGTTTCAACTCATAGTGGAAAGGTGGACCTTCCAGATGTGGATCTGATGGCGTCTCGACACAATCACATGGTTCCGGTCTTCGGAGCAAGGACAAGGGATCTTCAAGCAGCATTCGTGGATGCGCTGGCGGTGCCATGGAGGTTTCGGCTGCCGTACATGTTCCCTCCGGTGTCACTCCTGCCCAGGGTAATTCAGAAGTTCAAGCAAGAAGGAGGAATCCTTCTTCTCATAGCTCCAGCGTGGCCCAGACGGCATTGGTTCTCAGACCTGCAGGGCCTTTCGTCAGAGCGTCCAATTCTACTTCCACAACGCCCAGATCTCCTCGTTTAGGGCCCCTGTGTCTACCAGGACCTGGCCCGACTGTCTTTGACGGCGTGGCTCTTGAAGCTTCCATCTTGAGGGCTAAAGGTTTTTCTGAGGCGGTTATTAAAACTATGTTGCGGGCCCGGAAACCGGCTTCTCCTCGGATTTACCATAGGGTCTGGCATTCTTACTTTGTTTGGTGCGCATCTAACAATTATGTCTCTTCCAAGTTTAGTACGGCCAAACTTTTGGCTTTTCTGCAGCATTGCCTAGATGTATGCCTGCGTCTGGCTTCCCTCAAGGTTCATATTTCTGCCTTGTCGGTGTGGTTTCAGAGAAAAATTGCGACCTTGCCTGATGTTCATACCTTTACTCAGGGTGTGTTGCGTATCCAACCTCCCTATGTCCCGCCTGTGGCTCCTTGGGACTTGTCGGTGGTGTTGGAGGCGTTGCAAGAGTCCCCATTTGAACCACTTGGCTCAGCTGACCTTAAGTGTCTTTCCCTCAAGGTTGTGTTTTTGCTGGCTGTTGCCTCCGCTAGAAGAGTGTCAGATTTGGGTGCCTTGTCCTGTAGTTCCCCATATCTGATTTTTCACCGTGACCGGGCGGTTCTTCGAACTCGTCCCGGATATTTACCTAAGGTGGTATCTTCGTTCCACCTTAACCAGGAGATTGTGGTTCCGGCCCTGGTCTCTCCTGACTTGTCTCCCAAAGAGTGGTCTTTGGATGTGGTACGGGCTCTCCGTATCTATGTAAAGAGAACTGCTTCTATTAGGAATCTGATTGTCTCTTTGTTCTGTTTGGTTTTCACAAACGTGGCTGGCCTGCTCACAAGCAGACTTGGCCAGATGGATTAGAATGGTGATTGCACATGCTTATGTGAAGGCTGGTCTGTCAGCTCCTGCTCACATTACGGCCCATTCTACTCGGTCTGTTGGACCTTCTTGGGTGGCCCGCCGTGGTGCAACCCTTGAACAATTGTGCAAGGCGGCTACGTGGTCTTCAGTGAACACGTTCATAAGGTTCTATGCCTTCGATACTGCCGCTTCCCAGGATGCTTCCTTTGGACGCCGGGTTCTTGTGCCCGCTACAGTGCGTCCTCTCCCATAAGGAACTGCTTTATGAAATCCCCAATGTCTATCCTTGTGGAGCCCAGTGTACCCCGCAGCAGAAAACGAGTTTTATGGTAAGAACTCACCTTTGTTAAAACTCTTTCTGCAAGGTACACTATGCTCCACAAAGCGCCCACCCTGACGCACTTAGCTTCTTTGGTTTGGTATGGCATTAGCTGCTGACACTTCTCCTGTCGTGAGAATGTGGTGTTTGTGGCTACTAACTGTTGTCGTCTGTTTTCCTGCTACTGCATTGGGTTGGTTAACTAAAAACTGAGCTCCTGTGCAGGGAGGCGGGGTTATAGAGGAGCCTGTTGGTGCCTCGGATCAAGATCCTACTCTACACCCCAATGTCTATCCTTGTGGAGCCCAGTGTACCTCGCAGAAAGAGTTTAACAAAGGTAAGTTCTTACCATAAAACTCGTTTTTATAGAATGCTCTTGATAAATATTATCTCAGAGATGATTGGTTGCCATGGCCAAATTTTCTACTGGCTCACTTCTCCACTGTTTTCACTGCTGTATACATCTCCCCCTCAGTCCAGACATTTAGGGTCGGATTCAGAGATGTACATTAATACATTAGCCGCTGCGATCCCGTACGCAGCTACTGTGCAAAAATATGGTACTGTTGCTGACACCTAGAAATGGATTGAGACGCTCAGTGGCGGCCGTGTATTTTGAGACACTAGTACCAGGTTTTCTGTGTACGGGATGCCTCAAATATGGCTAAGTATTTGCCACCACTCTGCGTTACCGCCCCCAAACACTTCCTTATACCCTTTCACATTGCAAAAGTGGGTCGCACCCAGGAATTATACACGGGTCCTTCCCAAGTACAACCCGCCATGAGACCCCTTTCAGACAATATGCCGGGTCCTGTTGCCATCAGGGGCAGAGGCGGCGCTGACGTCATCGAGGGCAGGTGCAGAGGCGGCGCTTAGTGATGAGATCATCTCAATGCCACCTCCTCAATAGTGTGAATGGGTCCCAGACCGCATCGATGCGATGAAAATAAGACTCATTTTCGGGGAAGAAAATGCACTAAAAGGTGCTTGACGTTAGTAAAAGCTCTCACGACTAGGCGCGACTAGAAGGGCTGTTTTACGTAACTGTAGTAACGATGAGGGAGGACACTTCTCTGATTGTCGTCAAGGTCAGTCACGTTGCTGTAAAGGTAAAACTGAATTAAATGAAAGGTAGACGTTTTACGTAATGAGATTGAAAATGGGGGTAGGCAGTGTTGGATTATTACTTATTTGTTATTTTTTTACTTAAAATGCATTCCTACGGCAGGCATTAGCCGAGAAACGGGATTATGCTACAGATTTAAATTGTACCCTGTAGTTTCATGTTCTAATGCTGAGTACGATTCTCTGCTGTTTGATTATCACTTGTCCATTAATCCTCATTGACATTCACATACTTTCAAGATGTAACAAGCCTCTCCTCAGCTTAGTCAGCTCTGACTATGATTTGTGGTATTATTTACAGTGCTCCCAAGACCTTCTAGCGCCACCTCTAAGGATGACCATGCACGCTGTTTTAGGACTAATTGGGCTCAAATTGTATGGAGTACAGTCACAGCCAATAGCAATCAACATCTGTCTTGAATCACGTGACTGACACTGGCTGCGAATTGTTGGATGAGAACCACAAGCTTCTGGGATGGGTATGATGTCAAAATGGTCATAAAGTCGATCGACCAAGTCAACGTTTATCATGTTGACATGATAGGTGGCCCAGCGCTAACTTTCCTGCTCTTGACATCTGCAGTGGCGTCTTCCTTATGCCGGCTTTCATGTGACCGTCACTTTGGTATCAGACCTTCGACACCTGTCGACATTTTAAGACTGACATGTTGCCGGTCGACATTTAACAATGTCATCGTCATAACTGTTGACATTGTTTTTGATGACCTTTTGACTACATCTCTAAGCTTCCACATATCTTCATCGTCCCTACTGTATGATGTCCTACCTCTATGTTTCCGAACAATGTGGCCACATTCAATTATATATACAATAGGTCTAGATGCATTCAGCTGTGATAACTGATATGTGATCAATGGCTAAATGCAATAAACAGCTTATCTGGTAACAGTCAGTAAATCAAACTGAACTAACATTGGCCTTGGCGTCTGAAAGAAGCCAGAATTTACTGACCTATATTTTTTTTAGTTAGTAATGGATTAAAATGTCACTGTATTTTCTGACCGTCAATAAATTGTATAATAGACAGTCTGGGACTGGACCCTCATATAATCACTTATACAAATGAACAGAAATATTACTTAGGAGTAATGGACAACTACTGCTTATTATAGCATTTCCCCATCCTCATGTATCAAGTAGGAATATTCAGTTGGAACCCCAGTCTGCCCCCCGTATTACCTTGAAGCTGTGTTCCGGATCATGGACCAGCCTGAATATTGTCCCTGTAATGATGGTACTCTTAGCTCTAATACTGTACTGTGGTCAGCGTGCCATAGCACTCAAAGGCTGTGAGTGCATCCTGGCACTTGTAGTGCACTATACAGTATTTGAACATTTTACATTTATATTCAACAGCCAGGGTTACCATAAGTTGCTCCGATAATTATTTTTACATAGCCCCCTCGCCCCGGTGGCTGAGCCCTATCCTAAATAAGCTAGGTTTTCATAGAAAGCAAAGGAGGGGACCGGATTTTTTTTTCAAAGCTTTATTTATAATCTATATATGTATAAAAGGGAAAATATGTATGTATATTTGTTCGTCATAGGCTCCTACATGGCTTGGTGGATCTGGACCAAACTTGGGGCCCGATTCAGATCTGATCACTGCTGTGTGTTTTCGCACAGCGGGTGATTATCGATACACTGCGCATGCATATGCACTGCAATGCGCACGCTCGTCACCAAACAACAGGTATCGCCGGACGGCGACAGGCTGGTGCGAAAATTTCGAACGGCCAGTCATTCGCAATGTGATTGACAGGAAGAGGCCGTTTGTGGGTGTCAACTGACCGTTTTCTGGGTGTGTCAGGGAGGGTGTGTGACGTCAGCTCCGGACCCGATCAGCCTGTTCTCATCGCACTGTAGGAGTAAGTCCTGGGCTGCGCCCAGACTGTACACAGTGGAAAAATCATTTGATGGTGAGTGAGTTGCGAACGGATTTGCAGCTGTCCGCTGACTGAGGGACATCTGTAGCTCGGCGTACACATTCAACCGCAAAATTCAAAATTAGCAGCACAACGATCAGTTCTGAATCACCCCCTTGGTTCACATACCCTTCATTATTCAAATAAAAATACTGGCAATGTTTAAAGTAAAAAAAAATCCTCCAATTCAGGGCGAGGGCCATATATTTTATATATAAAATCAATTGGTCTGTGTGTGTGTGTGTTTGTTTGTTTGTTTGTTTGTTTGTTTGTCCGGTTATGTATTTGGACGACTGGCCTGATTGGGATGAAACCAACGTGAGATGGTCCAGTTGAATCCTGGCCAGGTTTGAGTGGTGTTAGAGTCCTGGTCGGACCTCACAGCGGAATGCGCCGGTCAGAACTTTAACCCTGGGAGCCTTCTGGGCCTTCTACTGGATGGATTTGGAAGCAAACTTCACAGCTTGGTAACATTGGATCCCAGAAGACATACTAGGAGATTGGGGTCCCAGTCGGACCTCCCGAACGCTGGGCAGAACCTTGACCCGGGGAGCCTGTTGGGGCCTTCCACTGGATGGATTTTGAGGAAAACTTCACAGAGTGGTAACATTGGACCGCAGAAGACATACAGTACTAGAGGGTTGGGGTCCTGGTTGGACCTCCTGTTTGTGTGAGCTGGGCAGAACTTTAATGAGCTGTAATAACTGATAGAAATAACCATGATTCAATTACCTGAAATAACTGATTGAAATAACCATAAATTAATGAACTAAAAGAACTTACAGATATGGAGGTGGGAAAACAAAAAATCTTGTTTACCCAAAAGCCTTGGAATAGCAACATAACAGAAGGAGAACTTTACACCCATCTCGCAATGGAAAAGTGATTATAAAACTGAACAGAAAGAAAAGCTGGGGTCAAGGCTACTGGCGACACCCCAAAAACAACACTGGCAGCCACCTCATGGGTGTGGTGGATGAGCTACTAAGCAACTAATTGGTTTTAATATATGTTGACAGTTACATCCAACTCACTGATACCTTAATAACTGTAAAATTTAAACCAGGGCAACGCCGGGTACTTCAGCTAGTAGCTTTATGCAAGTGAACGTGTCAAGCCAGGTGCAGTTCCCCCTTCCCCACAAAGCACTTTATATAGGGAGTTTTTCACATATGCCTTCACCATGGGGTTTGGCCAAGGTAGGTATAAGGGTTTGTAAACTACCACACTTCAGATGCAGCTTGAGCTTCCACCTCCAAACTGAAGGATGAATTATGGTAATTTATTCTGCACTTTGTATCTGAAAACCTCATTTAAAGGGCTGCTTACAAACTCAGCGAGATCGGACTGTGAGGGAGGTGGGAGAGGGTGCCGTTGACTGCATTTCCACACCATTTATCCCCATCGCGGCTAATAAAATTAATCCCTAAGAGTCCTTCAGATTGTTTCATCACTCCATGCAGATCTCCTCCAGCTCAGGAGTATAACTATAAACAGTCCATGGCACTGGGTACATTTGAGTTTGACCATAGTCCAATCTATATGGATACTGTGTTCCTACAGATGTCCCAGTGTACCCGCAAGGCCCCAAAACATACTGGTAGTTTATTTGGCTTCTGACTAAGTGGACCTGTGTTTGGTAAGGAATTCAGGGCCTTATTCAAGTTTCTTAGCAAATAAAAAAAGTAGATGTAACATGTGCAGAGAGAGTTAGATTTGGGTGCGGTGTGTTCAAACTGAAATCTAAATTGCAGTGTAAAAATAAAGCAGCCAGTATTTACCCTGCACACAATATAACCCACCCAAATCTAACTCTCTCTGCACATGTTACATCTGCCCCACCTGCAGTGTAACATGGTTTGGCCCATTTGCTTGCTTTTTTGGTTTGCTAACAAACCTGAATAACCCCCTAAAACTGTAAACTCCTGTGGGACAGGGACTATCATTCCCATCTTCATCACCTAAGGATGGCTACCGACGGGTCTACCATAGATGGCAGGAAACCATTGACGGTTTAAAGCATTGATGCCCCCCACCCCCCCCGGCGTCGAGGAAGAAAAAAAATGAATCACATTGCTCTCTGCCATCGATGGCCAGGAGCCATTGGCATTCTACGATTAATGGCAAACAATCGATGGTCGTTGGCCATTCCTAGTGTCACCCATATATGTCTGCCCCTTCCTTTTAGATTGTGTCATTTTCTGCGTAAAGTGACGGGGAATCCAAATTAGTGCACTGCGCCCCCTCGCTCCGCTACCGCTGCGCTCGGCACAGATTACCGTTACCAATCGTAGTCCACGTGGATCGTTAAGTGTGAAAAAGTTCCAAAAAAGATAATTTTTTTAAAAAAACCTCATGTCGGCATTTTCATATGTTGACCATTTGTCCATGTCGACCATGTCAATGTCGACCAATAGTGGTTGAGCTAATGAGTGTCAACCTTAACATTGTCGGCCGTCTGAACGGATACCCTGTTATGCATAAACACTCTCGGGGTGCCCACACGTTTGCATGCAGCTCTAGATACTGTAATCCTGTGCCGCGTGTGTTCTACCATTAGGCAGAGACTCTCCTGTAATACCGCAATAGAGAGTCAGGTCACGCCTGGTGAGACTGGTGCTCTCAGTCTGTTCTCAGTGGCTTGTAGTTTACAAACCAAATGATTATATCAGTGAGAAAAAGAATATCTAGGTGTGAAGATACAACAGAACAGAGACATACAGTGTATATATATATATATATATATATTGTGTCATTTTTGAACATGAAACACTGTGTTGATTATGATTTCTTCCCTCCTTATCAGTCCCGGAACCCCATAGGGTTTAGTATGTCACGTTGTACATAAGGAGAGCGCAATGTTTGACAGATGTAGCTGGAGGATGAATAGGTTTGTAAATCTCTGTTTTATAGTCAGTCCTTGGATCCTGCAGGGGATCTTCCTGCGCCTGGGGGATCTGCTGAAACAGATTTGTCCATCCTTCGTCTAGAAACAGACAAGATATTAAGGCAGATGACAGATACCATTTTCAGCACACGATACGTTTTGCCCTCTAGTACCAGGCTATACACAGGCTGCTATACAGTATGTAGCTTTTTAATGGCCAAAGCTATAACCTTATTGTAAACAATATAGGGGGAGATTTAGCAAGAGATAAAGTAAATCAATATCTGACTGCCATGTTACTGGCTGTGTTGAAAAATGACAGGAGTTGATTGGTTGGTACTTAATCTCTCTCCAGTCTTTGATAAATCTAGCCCATAGAAACATAGACTTTTTGGCTTTGAATATTTTATATAAGGCTAATTTATTAGCATTACATTTATATATAGACACCCACTGCCAACCACATACCCTAGGTACTTGGTTTCATTCTTCCCTAAAACACTTTTTTTTTTTTTTAATTAGCAGTTTATCCTGCCTCCTGTAAGGACTGAAGAACAGCCCTTAAGGTGGGTACACACTAATAGATATATCTGCAGATCAATTGATCTGCAGATATATCTATGGACGGATCGGGCAGTGTGCTGTGCATACACACTGCCCGATCCGTCGGGGACTAACGTCATGAACTGGGCGGGCGTGTACACACGCCCGCCCAGTTCAGCTGTCAATCACCGCCGGCTGCCGCAGCATGTGTACGGGCGGTAGGCCGACCGCCCCGTACACACACAGCGACGCGCCAATATATCGGTAGATGTATTGGCCGTCGGCTGTGCTGCGCGGCCGACGCGATACGTCTGTGAACGACGGAGTTCACAGACGTATCGGCCGTACACACTGGCCGACGGTCCCGCGATATATCGGCCGTTCAAGAGAACGGCCGATATATCGACCAGTGTGTACGGGCCTTTAGTCTGTTGATGTGGGCATTTCAATGCTGACTGTACAGTATTAGATACAGTGTAATTCTGGTGACGATGAAGCACTCAATCCATTAAACCTCCCCCTCCCCCCCAACAGAGGCTGAAGCACCTACTGGCTGAAAGGCAATGTTTTAAACTTAAAGAGCCCTAACAGACTGGAAAAGGCTATTTTCATCTAAGCTTCCTCTGTTAGCTCTCTCTTCAATTACCCCTTCATAAGATCAAGGGTAGAGATGTACCTGGCCGAGCCTCGTCTGTCAAGGGGCCTGTCCACCCTTGGCATTGACTTTGCAGAAACCCAACCAAAATCTAATGTACCCACCTGATTTCGGAACCAGGACAATGTGGCTACCACAGATGGTATATGACTCCTCAGATGCCCCTAATTTTAACATCTCTTGCATCTCTGTTCTTGTTACCTCCTTGGAAACCTATAGAGCCACTTATGTACCACCACCCCTGGTGGAGTTATGATGTTGGTCCTCCCTGGCTTATCAGAAGAGACATTTAAGAACTGTCTAACAATCTCATGCAAAGAGCCTCAAATTGCTCAAATCCCAAGGTCCAGAGGAGGGGTCACCATGCACAAAGAAAACCTCATGTTCCTTCCATGCCTTCAGTAAATTGACATAATTGATCTGTCTACCTCTACAGGTGTCAGGTTGGGTGATCTTATATAGTCCATGCCTCTTTCTTAATTATTCTTTCCTCCTCGGTAGGCGATAACAAAAGGACTTTATCCCTGGTGCAAAAGCTCTAGTCTGGGCATTGCAATTAGAGAGATGGGCATTTACAAAATTTTCCCAGGCGAGTTGACCCAGTAGGTACGACATATTGAATGAGACACAACCTCTCTATTGGCTGCTCTTATTGTGCTTTTCAGAGTAGGTTGAGAACATCTAGCGGCTTCCTCCTATAGAGAGACTGAAAGAGTGACGGAGCGCCGCCACCTTTTGTGGGCGTTGATGCACCGTTGGGGGGGGGCACAGTCCAGGCAACGCCCCCTGCCTACGCTGCCCTCCGACTGCCTTCACAACTAGGCTGCGTAGGCAGGGGGCAACCTTAATCATGCGAGCGCATCGCTGTATAGTAAGGGGGGGTGGCAGGACCCGGTTTGCTGGGCGGTCCCCAGCATTTTATAGAGGCGAGTTGTAGTTTTGCGATTTTTCGCAAAACTACAACTCAAGCTGAATTAGGTCCAAAGTTAAAGAATGTTGAGTCTAATAGTAGTCCTAATTATGATCAGGAAATTTTTTTTTTCATTAAATAAAGTATTTTTTACACTGCTGGTCCCTACAAAGTGTATTGCGGCAGTACTTGTACCAGTACAATCCTTCTTAAATAGGGTATCCCAAGGTGATCAGTATGATATCCCGGCTGTTGGGATCACGGAGGTCAGGAGACTGATGCCGGGATCCCAACAGCCGAAATACCGAAAGCGAGCGCAGGGCTTCCCCTCGCAGGCTCGCTGCGCTCACCATGCTTTTGGGTTATATTACCCCTCTGGTGGTGGCGTGGACCACCACCCGAGTGGGGATTTTGGAGGTGTTTCACCGGGTGTCAGGATTCCGGTGTCGGTCTCCTGACAGCCAAGATCTCGACAACTGGCAAATTGAATGCCTCCCACCCCAAGTTATCACTTGTTTTCACTAGATGTAGGACTATTCTCAGTATAATAACCAGATCTCATGATTAGTTTGGGAAAAATGATAAGTGATGGTAAAAAATTTAAATTCGTACGACTCCAGTCCAGCTAGCCGGAATCGTACAGGGCCTAGGAATGGCTGATGGCGCTATGGAACTATGGAGTCCATCTAAGCTAGTATTTATACAGTACATTACCAAATTCACGTCCTCCCCCAAAATTGCACAGCTCGTAAAGTTAATAGTGTAAACAGAAATGACCTTGAATATTCATTAGTCCCAGCATTAATTGCATCAGATTGCAGTCGGGAGAGAAGGGAACATTTTTATGTAACGGTGTCTCTATTCCTTTGTCTCGCGCTGACAAAACCTAGAATGTCTTTTGTCTCCATATTTCAGAGAGCGAGCAGGCGGCATGTGCGTCTGTAGGAAATAATCCTCGCCCCTAACCAGAGAACATGCTGAATAACCATTCTTTGTTTAATTAGGTCGCTAGATGCCTTAACATCATGAAAATAAAAATGTTTTTATAGATTTTGCAGTACATCCAAGAGAGATAACGTGGTCAGTTGCAACCAATCACTTCTAACTGTCATTTTACTAGCTGTAAAATGGCAGCTGCTGATTGGTTGTTGTGGGAAACTTGTCAACTTTGTCTCTCTCCAAGGTTTGAGAACATTTTCATATTTCTCCTTTATTGTAGAAATCTCCCACCCACTCCCCAGTATTCTTGTTAGGTATTTATACAGCACGTTTTTTGTGGAAGAAAACCCTAGTGATGACGTTGTTATATGTTACACACAAGTTGTCACGTGTGCTGCAAGGATCTTCTGTCAGCGTGCTCTATTGTCTTGCATCCATAGTACTGTATATCTCGTGTGTCTGACATTCACTGTAAGTGCTTGTTGTGTGCTTTGGGGATATTTATCATGGGTTGTAATAATCAAAGGTGTAGCTACCATATGTACAAGAAGTGCAGATGCCACGGGGCCCAGAGCTGAGAGGGGCCACCTTCCCTGTCACAGGTACATACAGTATGTTATACACAAGGGCGCAGCTGCCATAGGTGCAGGGAGTGCGGCTGCTATGGGGCCCAGAGCTGAGAGGGGCCACCTTCCCTGTCACAGTTACATGTGTTATATACAAGGGCGTAGCTATCATAGGTGCAGGGAGTTCAGCTGCTATGGGGCCCAGAGCTGAGAGAGGCCACCTTCCCTGTCACAGTTACATGTGTTGTATACAGCGTGTAGCCAGTGTCGGACTGGGGCATGTAGGACCCACCGGGGAAATGCAGTGGTAGGGGCCCATGTTAGGGGTGCGGCCAGTCTGCAGAGGGGGTGTGGTCTGCCACCTCATTGGTTTGACTAACCATTAAAGAGTGCAACGTTTTGGGCCCGTTCATAAATATATACAGTAAATTCAGCTGCTGTGTGCATGATGGGCCTAATTCTGAGTTGATCGCAGTAGCAAATTTGTTAGCAGTTGGGCAAAACCATGTGCACTGCAGGGGGGGCAGATGTAACGTGCAGAGAGAGTTAGATTTGGGTGGGGTATCTTCAAACTGAAATCTAAATTGCAGTGTAAAAATAAAGCAGCCAGTATTTACCCTGCACAGAAACAATATAACCCACCCAAATCTAACTCTCTCTGCAAATGTTATATCTGCCCCCCCCCCCCCCCTGCAGTGCACATGGTTTTGCCCAATTGCTAACAAACTTGTTGCTGCGATCAACTCAGAATTACCCCCGATAATGTACCAGATTAATAACAGCAATGCGCTGTAGAAAATACACCATAGTCCAGTATAAGGTAACATATGTATAATGTATAATTCAAGTGCACAGTCTGGAACCTGATCCTTAGATCAGGAGGTGGTTTCCCCTGTACCCCTGTGGGCCAGTCCAAGCCTGGGTGTAGCTGCCATAGGTGCAGGGAGTGCAGCTGCTATGGGGCCAAGAGCTGAGAGTAGCCACCTTCCCTGTCACAGTTACATGTGTTATATACAAGGGTGTAGCTGCCATAGGTGCAGGGAGTGCAGCTGCTATGGGGCCAAGAGCTGAGAGGGGCCACCTTCCCTGTCACAGTTACTTGTGTTATTATATACAGGGTGTAGCTACCATAGGTGCAGGGAGATCAACTGCTATGGGGCCCAGAGCTGAGAGAGGCCACCTTCCCTGTCACAGTTATATGTGTTAAATACAAGGGTTTAGCTACTATATGTGCAGGGAGTGCTATGGGGCCCAGAGCTGAGTGGGGCACCCTTCCCTGTAACAGGTACATGTGTTGTATACATTTTTCACCATTGGTTTTTTACAATATATTTAATTATTCCCCTGAACCTGTTCATAGTAAAATTAACTGGAGGACATTATAAGGGGGTAATTCAGATCTGCTAATGGGCAAAACCATGTGTACTGCAGGGGGGGCAGATATAACAGGTGCAGAGAGAGTTAGATTTGGGTGGGTTATTTTGTTTCTGTGCAGGGTAAATACCGGCTGCTTTATTTTTACACTGCAATTTAGATTTCAGATTGAACACACCCCACCAAAATCTCTCTCTGCACATATTATATCTGCCTCCCCCTGCAGTGCACATGGTTTTGCCCAACTGCTAACAAATTTGCTGCTGCGATCAGATCTGAATTAGGCTCAATGTTACATAATATGAACTGGGGTGCTGTAATGTGGCACAGAATGAAGTGGAAGCACTATAGTGTGGCATAATATGAACTGGGGACACTATGTCATAATGTGATTTGGGGGTACTGTGTTGCATAATGTGCACTGGCAGCCCTACAATGTGACATAATGCCAACTAGGGCACTGCTATGGTTCATAAAATAAACTAGGGCTCTACAATGGGACATAATATTAACTAAGGCACTACAGTAATTAAGAAAATAAACTAGGGCACTTATATGGGGCAGAACATAAACAACTGCTGCGGAGGGGTGTGTCTCTAGAAGCTTTGGGACAGGGGCCCCTTTAAATGTTGCTGTGGGGTCCACAAAGTCCTAGCTTTGCCGCTGGCAATAGTCAATATTGCAGAGAGCGCAGCATAAACAGTACATAATGACAGTGGAACATGCTGACACTGTAAACATAACTAATAGTATTAATACATTAGCTTGCGTATTGTACCTACGCGTACCAGTAGTTTAGGTATAATTTACAGAGCGGTTACCAAAGAGAATTACGGTTTAATTCAATGAAGGAAAATAAAAGCACATACAGTATCTCTTATCAAGGGTCCTGTTATTAATATGCTTTGAAATAATGAAATAGCTGCTGCTGATCACTCATAATGTAATATACACAGATATCATCACTAAGCAGTTCCACTGATATTGACGGGCAGATTTATTAAGCCTGATGAAGTGATAAAGTGGGAGGTGATAACTCACCGGCCAATCAGTTCCTAACTTCCATGTTACAGGCTGAGTTTGAAAAATGACAGTTAGGAGCTGACTGGCTGGTGCGTTATCACCTTCCACTTTATCACTTCACCAGACTGTGAGGAGCACTGCGGTACTTTATAACGAGGGAATGCCATATAGGACAGATGGGTTGTGTATGGTTGACTGGCGTTTGGGATTCCGCCAGTCACCATACCGACACCAGGAACCCTGGGTATAGAAAGCCGACGGGGGGGCGGGCGCAACAAAGCCCCTTGCAGGCTTGCCACAGGTTCTATTCCCACTCTCTTTGGGTGTTGTGGACACCCACGAGTGGGAATAGTCCCTGTTAGTCGACATGCTGACTGTCAGGATTTTGAGGGATCAGGATGCAGGCGTCTGTATTATCTTGGATCCCCCTGTACTCCACTGCACCACAGCAATTCATCAAATCCTTACTTGGAGTCATAGACTGGAAAAGAGCAAATGTAGTTCCACTGCACAAAATTGGAAGCAAGGAAGAAGCAAGTAACTACAGACCAGTAAGCCTTACATCAGTAGTTGGGAAAGTAATGGAAAAACTATTAAAAGAAAGAGTTGTGGAATATCTTAAATCAAACCACTTACAGGATCCAAAACAGCATGGATTTACTGGTGGTAGATCATGCCAAACAAATATTATTGACTTTTTTGACTCTGTGACAAAAATAATAGATCAAGGGGGAGCTGTAGATGTAGCATATCTAGAATTTAGTAAGGCATTTGACACTGTCCCACATCGCAGACTGCTAAATAAACTTGAAAGCGTGGGGGTGGATTATAAAACAGTTAAATGGATAAGAACCTGGTTGCAGGATAGGAAACAGACAGTTGTAGTTAATGGAGTGCAATCTATGGAGGGAAATGTTACCAGTGGAGTACCCCAGGGATCTGTACTTGGTCCAGTTCTCTTTAATATCTTTGTTGGTGACATTGCAGATGGTATTGAAAGGAAGATATGCCTTTTTGCAGATGATACAAAGATATGCAACAGGGTAGACACACCGGGAGGGGTAAAACAAATGATTGATGACCTAGGTAGGCTTGAGAAATGGTCAATAACGTGGCAACTACAGTTTAATGCAAAAAAATGCAAAATCATGCACTTGGGTCTCAAAAACCCAAAGGCTAAATATAGTATCAAGGGTACTATAATAGAAACTACTGAGGAGGAAAGGGATTTAGGAGTCACTATTTCAAGTGACTTGAAGGCAGGAAAGCAATGCAACAAAGCAATGAGAAAGGCAAGTCAGATGCTTGGTTGCATAGGGAGAGGAATCAGTAGTAGGAAAAAAGAAGTGATAATGCCACTGTATAGGTCATTGGTGCGGCCCCATCTGGAATACTGTGTCCAGTTCTGGAGACCATATCTCCAGAAGGATATAAATACATTAGAGAGTGTACAAAGAAGGGCAACTAAAATGGTGTATGGCCTACATCACAAAACTTACCCGGAAAGGCTAAAAGATCTTAACATGTATAGTTTGGAGGAGAGAAGGGAAAGGGGGGACATGATAGAAACTTTCAAATATATCAAGGGTCTTAACAAAGTTCAGGAGGGAAACATTCTTCAAAAGAAGAGAAATATTAGAACTCGAGGACATACACTGAAACTGGAGGGGGGGAGGTTCAGGGGAAATTTAAGGAAAAATTACTTCACAGCAAGGGTAGTGGATAAGTGGAATAGTCTCCCATCAGAGGTGGTAGAGGCTAAGACTGTAGAGCAATTTAAACGTGCTTGGGATAGTCATATGAATATCCTTACAAAGAATTAAGGTTCAAAAAGGGTTGAGATTACCTAAAGGATAAAAAAAAAGGGGCAGACTAGATGGGCCAAGTGGTTGCCGTCAAATTCTATGTTTCTATGTTAGACAAGAGATTCCCGCATTCGGCCGTCTAGTTGCATCTCTACCAACATTTGCAAAACTTGTCTTATGATTTTCATGTCTCTTACATATCACTGTCACTTGCGTGCATCACTTTTAAAAAAAATAAATTTTATGCCCACGTTTCCTGGCTATTTTGTGTGATGAGCTTTCAGCGGTTACTTTGGCATTTTGTAATTTTATGAAATAATGCATTTATATATTAGTGGAGCCGCCTGATCCTAATCAGTCCCGGAAAGGCAGGAGGAATAAACATTCCGGAAGGTGATGGAAAGAAAACACATATACTCTATGAGATAATCAGACAGCATGTCAGAGAACTGAAAAACGTACAAGCAATGAAAAGAGTCTCGTGTAGTTACAGATGGTAAGAGTTCACAGTCATTATTCGCTCCCATTCACGATTGCAAGACTTTCTTTGGACTGCACCTAGTCTGTGGATGCCCTCCCACACACAGTAAGACTCTCCTATGGGATCAGTACGAAATCCTGGCGGTCGCAATCCCGGCGGTCGGAATCTCGGCGGTCGGAATCCCGACACCGGAATCCCGACCGGCACAATTCCGACAGGGGGGCGAGCGCAACGCAGCCCCTTGCGGGCTCGCTGCACTCACCACGCTGCTGGCACGGTGGCACGCTGCGCTCGGCACACTAATTTTCTCTCCCTCTATGGGTGTCGTGGACACCCACTGAGGGAGAATATGTTGGGATTGTGCCGGTCGGGATCCCGGTGTCGGTATTTCGACCGCCGGGATTCCATCCGGCGGGATCTTGACCGCATCCCTCTCCTATACGGGTAAATTTACTAAGGTGGGAGTTTTTTTTAGAACTGATGATGTTGCCCTTAGCAACCAATCAGATTCTATCTATTATCTTCTAGAAGCAGCTAGACAAATGTTAAACGGAAACTGACTGGTTGCTATGAGCAACATCACCAGTTCTAAAAAAACCTCCCACCTTAGTAAATTTGCCCCCTAGTCTCCGACTCTTCATGCTTTTCCTAAAAACTCACCTCTTCAGGCAAGCTTATCAAATTCCAGAACCTTCAGAAGCTTTCCTATCCAATTACATCCCCTCTGTACAGTCCACACATATGCTCACATGATGGCTGGGATGTAATGAAGTCCGAGGTCGGCGGTCGGGACGGCGGCCGAACTAGGACATTTTTCTCTAACGTCCTAGTGGATGCTGGGGACTCCGTAAGGACCATGGGGAGTAGACGGGCTCCGCAGGAGACATGGGCACTTTAAGAAATAATTTATATTCTGGTGTGCTCTGGCTCCTCCCTCTATGTCCCTCCTCCAGACCTCAGTTTGAATCTGTGCCCGGACAAGCTGGGTGCTGTGCAGTGAGCTCTCCTGAGCTTGCTGTAAGAAAGTATTTTGTTAGGTTTTTATTTTCAGGGAGCTCTGCTGGCAACAGACTCCCTGCATCGTGGGACAGAGGGGAGAGAAGCAGCCCTACTCTCTGAAGATAGGTCCTGCTTCTTAGGCTACTGGACACCATTAGCTCCAGAGGGATCGTACACAGGATCTCACCCTCGTCGTCCGATCCCAGAGCCGCACCGCCGCCCCCCTCGCAGAGCCGGTAGACAGAAGCCGGGTGAGCATAAGACGCAAGAAGACTTCGAAATCGGCGGCAGAAGACTCCAGTCTTCACTGAGATAGCGCACAGCACTGCAGCTGTGCGCCATTGCTCCCACACACACCTCACATACTCCGGTCACTGTAAGGGTGCAGGGCGCAGGGGGGGGGGGGGGGGGGGGGGGCGCCCTGGGCAGCAATTGGGACCTCTTTGGCAAAAGTTTAGCATATATACAGTTGGGCACTGTATATATGTATGAGCCCCCGCCAAAAATTGTACATTGAAGCGGGACAGAAGCCCGCCGCTGAGGGAGCGGGGCTTCTTCCTCAGCACTCACCAGCGTCATTTTTTCTCCACAGCTCCGCTGAGAGGAAGCTCCCCAGGCTCTCCCCTGCAAATACACGGTAGAAGAGGGTGAAAAGGGAGGGGGGGCACATAATTAGGCGCAAAAATCAATATAAACAGGGGCTACTGGGTTAACATTAAGTTACTGTGTTATTCCTGGGTTATATAGCGCTGGGGTGTGTGCTGGCATACTCTCTCTCTGTCTCTCCAAAGGGCCTTGTGGGGGAACTGTCTTCAAAAAGAGCATTCCCTGTGTGTGTGGTGTGTCGGTATGCTTGTGTCGACATGTTTGACGAGGAAGGCTATGTGGAAACAGAGCGGGAGCAAATGAATGTGGTGTCTCCGCCGACGGCCCCTGACACCTGATTGGATGGATATGTGGAAGGTTTTAAATGATAATGTTAATTCCTTGCATAAAAGGTTGGATAAAGCTGAAGCCTTAGGACAGTCAGGGTCTCAGCCCGTGCCTGATCCTATGTCGCAGAGGACGTCAGGGTCTCAGAAGCGCTCACTATCCCAAATTGTTGACACAGATACCGACGTGGATTCTGACTCCAGTGTCGATTACGATGATGCAAAGTTACAGCCTAAATTGGCTAAATCCATCCGTTATATGATTATAGCAATTAAGGATGTGTTACACATCACAGAGGAAACCCCAGTCCCTGACAAGAGGGTTCATATGTATGGGGAAAAAAGGCAGGTGGTGACCTTTCCCTCTTCACACGAGCTGAATGAGTTATGTGAAAAGGCTTGGGAATCTCCAGATAAAAAACTGCAGATTTCCAAATGGATGCTTATGGCGTATCCTTTCCCGCCAACGGACAGGTTACGCTGGGAATCCTCCCCTAGGGTGGACAAAGCTTTAACACGCTTATCCAAGAGGGTAGCCCTGCCGTCACAGGATACGGCTACCCTAAAAGATGCTGCAGATAGAAAGCAAGAGGGTACCCTGAAGTCCATTTATACACATTCAGGTACCTTACTGAGGCCAGCGATCGCGTCGGCCTGGGTGTGTAGTGCTGTAGCAGCATGGACGGACACCCTGTCTGAGGAACTTGATACCTTAGACAAGGATACTATATTAATGACCCTGGGGCATATAAAAGACGCTGTCCTATATATGAGAGATGCTCAAAGAGACATTAGTCTACTGGGTTCTAGAATAAATGCTATGTCGATTTCTGCCAGAAGGGTCCTGTGGACTCGGCAATGGACAGGTGATGCCGAGTCCACAGGAGGTTTTACCTTACAAGGGTGAGGAATTGTTTGGGGAGGGTCTCTCGGACCTGGTCTCCACAGCTACTGCTGGAAAGTAAACATTTTTGCCATATGTTTCCTCACAACCTAAGAAAGCACCGTATTACCAAATGCAGTCCTTTCGATCACAGAAAGGCAAGAAAGTCCGAGGTGCGTCCTTTCTTGCCAGGGGCAGGGGTAGAGGAAAGAAGCTGCACAACACAGCTAGTTCCCAGGAACAGAAGTCCTCCACGGCTTCCACTAAATCCACCGCATGACGCTGGGGCTCCACAGGCGGAGCTAGGCCCGGTGGGGGTGCGTCTCCGAAATTTCAGCCACAAGTGGGTTCACTCCCAGTTGGATCCCTGGGCAATAGATATTGTGTCTCAGGGATACAAGCTGGAATTCGAAGAGATGCCCCCTCACCGATACCTCAAATCGGCCCTGCCAGCTTCCCCCCTCGAGAGGAAAATAGTGTTAACTGCAATTCACAAATTGTATCTTCAACAGGTGGTGGTCAAGGTTCCCCTCCTTCAACAAGGAAGGGGTTATTATTCGACCATGTTTGTAGTACCGAAACCGGACGGTTCGGTCAGACCCATATTGAATTTAAAATCCCTGAACATATACCTGAAACGGTTCAAGTTCAAGATGGAATCGCTCAGAGCGGTCATCGCAAACCTGGAAGGGGGGGATTTTATGGTGTCTCTGGACATAAAGGATGCATACCTTCATGTCCCCATTTATCCACCTCATCAGGCGTACCTCAGATTTGTGGTACAGGATTGTCATTACCAGTTTCAGACGTTGCCGTTTGGTCTCTCCACGGCACTGAGAATATTTACCAAGGTAATGGCGGAAATTATGGTTCTCCTGCGGAAGCAAGGGGTCACAATTATCCCATACTTGGACGATCTCATAAAAGCGAGGTCAAGAGAGCAGTTGCTGATCAGCGTAGCACGCTCTCTGGAAGTGTTACGACAACACGGCTGGATTCTAAATATTCCAAAGTCGCAGTTGATTCCTACGACTCGTCTGCCTTTCCTGGGCATGATTCTGGACACAGACCAGAAAAGGGTTTATCTCCCGATGGAGAAGGCTCAGGAACTCATGACACTGGTCAGAAACCTATTAAAACCAAAACAGGTGTCGGTGCATCACTGCACTCGAGTCCTGGGAAAGATGGTGGCATCATACGAGGCCATTCCCTTCGGCAGGTTCCATGCGAGAACCTTTCAATGGGACTTACTGGACAAATGGTCCGGATCACATCTTCAGATGCATCGGTTAATCACCCTATCCCCCAGGGCCAGGGTGTCTCTCCTGTGGTGGCTGCAGAGTGCTCACCTTCTCGAGGGCCGCAGATTCGGCATTCAGGACAGGGTCCTGGAGACCACGGATGCAAGCCTCCGAGGGTGGGGGGCAGTCACACAGGGAAGAAATTTCCAAGGTCTGTGGTCAAGTCAGGAGACTTGCCTTCACATCAACATCCTGGAACTAAGGGCCATATACAACGCCCTGCTTTGCAACCAACCGGTTCTGATTCAGTCAGACAACATCACCGCTGTGGCTCATGTAAACCGACAAGGCGGCACAAGGAGCAGGGTGGCGATGGTGGAAGCCACCAGAATTCTTCGCTGGGCGGAGAATCACGTAAGCGCACTGTCAGCAGTGTTCATTCCGGGAGTGGACAACTGGGAAGCAGACTTCCTCAGCAGGCACGACCTCCACCCGGGAGAGTGGGGACTTCATCAAGAAGTCTTCACGCAAATTGCAAGTTGGTGGGAACTGCCACAGGAGGACATGATGGCATCCCGCCTCAACAAAAAGCTACAGAGGTATTGCGCCAGGTAAAGAGACCCTCAGGCGATAGCTGTGGACGCACTGGTGACACCTTGGGTGTTCCAGTCGGTCTATGTATTTCCTCCTCTTCCTCTCATACCCAAGGTGCTGAGAATCATAAGAAAAAGAGGAGTGAGAACAATACTCATTGTTCCGGATTGGCCAAGAAGGACTTGGTATCCAGATCTGCAAGAAATGCTCACAGAGGACCCGTGGCCTCTGCCTCTAAGACAGGACTTGTTGCAATAGGGGCCCTGTCTATTCCAAGACTTACCGCGGCTGCGTTTGACGGCATGGCGGTTGAACGCCGGATCCTAGCAGAAAAAGGCATTCCGGATGAGGTTATTCCTACGCTGATAAAGGCTAGGAAGGACGTGACGGCTCAACATTATCACCGTATATGGCGAAAATATGTTGCTTGGTGTGAGGCCAGGAATGCCCCTACGGAGGAATTCCAGCTGGGCCGTTTCCTTCACTTCCTACAGTCGGGAGTGACTTTGGGCCTAAAATTGGGTTCCATTAAGGTCCAGATTTCGGCCCTATCCATTTTCTTTAAAAAAGAACTGGCTTCTCTACCTGAAGTTCAGACGTTTGTAAAGGGAGTGCTGCATATTCAGCCCCCTTTTGTGCCTCCAGTGGCACCTTGGGATCTTAACGTGGTGTTGAGTTTCTTGAAATCACACTGGTTTGAACCACTCAAAACGGTGGAATTTAAATATCTCACGTGGAAGGTGGTCATGCTACTAGCCTTGGCTTCGGCTAGGCGTGTGTCAGAATTGGCGGCTTTGTCACATAAAAGCCCCTATCTGGTTTTCCATGCGGATAGAGCAGAATTGCGGACCCGCCCACAATTTCTGCCGAAAGTGGTGTCATCCTTTCATATAACCCAACCTATTGTGGTGCCTGTGGCTACTAATGACTTGGAGGATTCCGAGTTACTTGATGTGGTCAGGGCTTTGAAGGTTTATGTAGCCAGAACGGCTAGGGTCAGGAAAACAGAATCTTTGTTTATCCTGTATGCTTCCAACAAGCTTGGGGCGCCTGCTTCAAAGCAGACTATTGCTCGCTGGATCTGTAACACGATTCAGCAGGCTGATTCTGCGGCTGGATTGCCGCTGCCTAAATCGGTTAAGGCCCATTCCACAAGGAAGGTGGGTTCTTCTTGGGCGGCTGCCTGAGGGGTCTCGGCATTACAGCTTTGCCGAGCGGCTACTTGGTCAGGTTCAAACACTTTTGCAAAGTTCTACAAGTTTGATACCCTGGCTGAGGAGGACCTAGAGTTTGCTCAATCGGTGCTGCAGAGTCATCCGCACTCTCCCGCCCGTTTGGGAGCTTTGGTATAATCCCCATGGTCCTTACGGAGTCCCCAGCATCCACTAGGACGTTAGAGAAAATAAGATTTTACGTACCGGTAAATCTATTTCTCGTAGTCCGTAGTGGATGCTGGGCGCCCGTCCCAAGTGCGGACTTCTTCTGCAATGCTTGTACTTAGTTATTGCTTAATTAAGGGTTATGTTATAGTTGCATCAGAGTTGCACTGATACTCTGTTGTTGTTCATACTGTTGACTGGGTAAGGTTATCACAAGTTATACGGTGTGATTGGTGTGGCTGGTATGTATCTTGCCCTGGATTATCAAAATCCTTTCCTTGTACTGTCAGCTCTTCCGGGCACAGTTTCTCTAACTGAGGTCTGGAGGAGGGACATAGAGGGAGGAGCCAGAGCACACCAGAATATAAATTCTTTCTTAAAATGCCCATGTCTCCTGCGGAGCCCGTCTATTCCCCTTGGTCCTTACGGAGTCCCCAGCATCCACTACGGACTACGAGAAATAGATTTACCCGTAAGTAAAATCTTATTTTTTTAAAGGAGCAATTATGTACAATGCATGGTTTAGCCTTGTAACTGATTGCCCCTTTTAAAAAACGCCTGAGTTCAGTCGGCATCCCACACGGCCGCAGAACCCGGACTTCATTACATCCCAGCCATTTTCTCTTTCTTCACTTTCCCTTCCTCATGACCCCTGTTCTTCATTGCTGTGTGGCCATATCATGCAGCCCACCAAGAACCTTTGCAATCCGGTGAACAATTATGCAATAGATAGATAGCACCTATCCTTGTGTATCAGTGCCTATTTCCCTATAGATTGTAAGCTTATGAGCAGGGTCCTCCTACCTCTTTCACCCCTCTCACATCTCTAATGCCGGAACCCACCTGGGAATAGGAAACGGGTACTTCCCAGGTGGGATTCGCTCGGCATTGGAGCCTCTCTGCTGGCTTCCCAACCCGGCAATATGCTGGGTTGATAGCCATAGCGGCGGGGAGTGTGTGTGTGTGTGTGTGTGTGTGTGTGTGTGGGGGGGGGGGGGCGGAGCCAGCAGCGGAGGCGGAGCTGGAAGATGAGCTTATCTCCGTGCCACCTCTCCCTATGTAGTAAACGGGTCCCGGGTTGCATCGACCCGGGAATCCGTTTACGCTGCCACTGACCCGGTCGGTATTCAACCCGGGAATAACACTGCTTATACCCGGGTTGAATTACCGGGAATTCTCCAAGGCCCCTTTCACATTGCACACTGACCTGTGTCATATTGCCGTGTCGATACCGGGTTATTTTTGCGATGTGAAAGAGGTATTTGTGTGTTATTTCTCAGTTTTGTTTTATCATTGTTGTTTTCAATTGTAAAACGCAAGAGAATTTGCTGCGCTATATAAGAAACTGTTAATAAATAATAACTGGATAATAAAACACAGGACCAGTTACTTAGGTAATGACTTATAGCTGATAATATGTTAGCACATAGTATACATATTACTGATCCTACCTACCAACTGTCCCGTCTTGATAATGCACCTTTTACTGGAAATTATACAAATACTTAATAATACTTAATAATACACCCCTTACCATAGAGTATTACATACATTACAAGTCACCTTAAATTTCTGTGACCGGCCTCCAGCCTTTTGCTTTTAGGACCACATAACTCCTTGGTGTATCTATATAACATACAATGGCAATGCGTTATCCCATTAATTATTAAAATGAACCATTGATCTGGGGAAAAAACCCCCAAAGAAAATGAAATATATTCTAACATTGGTGGTCATTCTGAGTTCGCTCGCTAGCTGTTTTTAGCAGCCGTGCAAACGCTAAGCCGCCGCCCTCTGGGAGTGTATGTTAGCTTAGCAGAAATGCGACCGAAAGGATCGCAGAGCGGCTACAAAAAAATATTGTGCAGTTTCAGAGTAGCTTCAGACCTACTCAGCGCTTGCGATCACTTCAGACCATTCAGTTCCGGATTTGACGTCACAAACACGCCCTGCGTTCGGCCAGCCACGCCTGCGTTTTTCCTGGCACGCCTGCGTTTTTCCGAACACTCCCTGAAAATGGTCAGTTGACACCCAGAAACGCCCCCTTCATGTCAATCACTCTGCGTTCAGCAGTGCGACTGAAAAGCTTCGCTAGACCTTGGGCGGGATGTACTAAAGCAAAAATGTGGTAAAACACCCGAAAACGGGGGTTTTACCGCATTTTCATATTTACTAACACCCTACCGCCGCGTTTTCGGCGTCCAGGGTATCGCCATCTCTGGATGGTGAAACCCTATAGAAGCCTATGGGTTTTTTTTCGCCGACACCGCCGCAGACGCCGACCCCCCTCCCCCCCAGCTTACCTTCCTCCATGATGCCCCGGACCCGGAAGGTAATCTCCTCCTCCCCCTAGCAACGCAGCCGGACGTCCTTCCGGCTGCAGGGGGGAGGAGGAGGCGCCGGGGGCAGCCTGCTGCTGCTTCCCGGCATCTAGCCTGTGTGGGGACCCCATGGAGGTGACGGAGACCCCCCGCAGACCACCTAATAGGTATCGCGGGGGGCCTCCGTCACCGCATTGCGATATTGATTAGTACATACGCGATCAACATCGCTGCGGTAACCGGCGAGGTGTGGCGATGTATGTTAATACATCCCGCCCCTTGTGTGAAAATACATAGTTCGTTGTGAAAGTACGTCGCACGTGCGCACTGCGCTGCATATGCATGCGCAGAAGTGACGCTTTTTTCCTTAATCGCAGCGCAGCAAACATTTTCAGCTAGCGATCAACTCGGAATGACCCCCATTAGCCAAAATTGAAAGCAGATTAAAATGAACTGATGACTTGTAGGGTTAGGGTTAGCAGTCCCCAATATATAACGCATGCAATGTTATATGCAGGCCCCAGCGTGGTTCAACTAATAACACATAGAAACGATTTAGAGATCGTGGCTGCATCAGAAACTTTGTCTTTAGGAGTCACGCCGGAGCAGTAGGACATTGCTTCCTCTTCAAGTGGGTTGAGTGGTAGGCAGAAAACTTGGCAGAAATTATAATGGTGTATAAAACTGATAGGATTTGAGAAATGTTCCCAGCCAGAATTACAGCCTACACAGGAAAGACATTTGTTTCTTTTTAAGTCAGAAAGAAGAAAGAGAAAACATGTATTTCTATGTTGCTTAGGGTTTTATTTTTTGGGGGGTAAAATATTTTTCTGTTGTTTGGTGCACCATGCCTAAAATACAGGAAATAGCTTAAAAAATGACTCCCAACAACTGTAGAAGGAAGCACTAGTACTACAGCAAATATTTTTTGCCAATAGGAGGACTGGTCATATGACAGGTCACCTCATTCTTCCCCTGTTCAGCGCTGCCCATCTCTGCTCCGTATCTCAATTCTGCTTGTCCCATCCCTACATCCCCACAACCCCGCTCTGCTCCGTTGTAACCTAAATCCCACTCTGCTGACTCCCATCCGCCACACCCCATCCCCCCTTTGAGCCCACACATATGACTGCCATACTTATCATGTCTCCGTTCTTTTTGTGGTGCTAGTTTTGTCCTGTCTCCTTCACAGTGGGAACCGTTATAGGCGCGGCTGTGTCTTATGCTATCTATCTATCTATCTATCTATCTATCTATCTATCTATCTATCTATCTATCTATCTATCTAATGTTTTGTAGAGTCTTTAATGATTTGTCAAAGATAGTTCTATATATAGTTGAATTTCAGTTTTGTGTGATATTTCCCAGTGTAAAACGCTGTTTCTTTGTACATGGGATCCGGTGTTCAAAATGCTAGGCCCACCGACGCCCAATACTGCTTCCCCCACCCCTGCGCCAAGAGACATTGGAGGCCCTTCTCAGAAACAGCGAACACCAGACATGAGGAACTGTAGGTAAGCCTTGCACTTCAGGATTTTCAGTGATGATATTCTGCTTAAAACGTTCTGTGTGCAGTAATCTTTTAAAGAAGACATATCACCAAATCCTATAATGTGATGTTTATACCTTGTGCTCTCTGTAGTAAGTGTTAAAGCCTCTTACCACAGGACCTACTTCTAGCCCACAGAGCAGGAGGCCAGCCCAGGAGAAAGCATGGTGCGATGTGAAAGCGCAACACAGAGGGCCAGTGGGGCTTTTAAACACACAAAATATCCCCAACAAGGGGCTGAAATAAAAAGACAGACAAGACTGCTGTACTCCCAGTCAGAGACAACAAGCAAAAACAATAATAATACACTTTTAGTCAGACAGAGACCCCACCTCACAGACCACAACCAAAGAGAAAAACCAGCGCTAATAATAGGAAGCGCCACATACTGTACACAAACAAGATTTTGTGTTGCAGGACTTAATGGTCTTCAAGAAGTGAAGAAAACAACTTGATTGTTACATGTCCGTGCAGACGGTGTTATGCTGTAATTATAGCAGGACACCTTTCATACAGGTTAGACGCAGTTTTTACAGCAAAATACATTGATCACCTCCAATCTGCCAATGTGTAAAAACCATTAAGAAGTACGAATGGGGCAGATAAAGTGACAGTCCTGATGTCCCCTCAATTGTGTCTTGCCCTGAATCCTATAAATGCAGGTGCAGTACATTTGCACAGGGCCAGTAAATAATACTGGAAGTATCTTCCTATACCCTTCTTGTAAACAGTCTGCATTCCCTATAAAATCACGAGTGACTCCATTGTGCCAGAGCTGAGAAGAGTTGTCACGTAATTATTACTTGTTCTGTGCCTACTGAACAGTTAATAATGGCCTGTGCAGTAGGCTGGGTATGCGCTGTTCAGTCTTTCTCCTATATTTGGCAGACACAATATAGTCCACATTATATCATTTGCCTCTTATTAATATTTGCTTGTTTTAAACAGAACTCTGCCCCTTTTTTTCAGCAACAAAAGTATATCTGCCGTGTTCGAGTTTGCTTGCCAAAAGTTAAAAGGAGCTGACACTCAGATTTGGCCTGGGGGCATCCGGATCTTTCTTTACAAAATCTGTACCTGTAAGGGACAAGACCACATTTTTAATTTGTCTAATCAACCCCAATCTTCACTGCCAGTGCTGGCCTTGGGCATAGGCCAAATCACCAAATGCCAATGGCGCCATTTCTCCATGGGGCTTCCAGCGGGCATGGCAGCCTACCCACACTAGCTAAAATCTTTTCCGAGATTACAAAATTGGTCAAGGCTGGCTCTGCCCATCATCCCTGTAATGAGTTAAGCCACGGGTTCCAATACCAAGGACTACAATAGTTAGGGAACAAATCCGTTCTCCAGGTAACCACTCCTGTGCTCTGGTACTTCTCCAGGGGTTGGGTATGGGTTACCGGCGAATGGGAATCTGGCAGTCAGCATCCCAGCCACAGAATGCTGACGGGAGGGTGGCGGGTGCAACGAAGCCCCTTGTGGGCTCGCTGTGCTTGCCGCGCTGGGGGCTCGGTGGCGGTTCTATTCCCACTCTATGGGTATCGTGGACACCCACAAGTGGTAATAGTCCCTTTTAGTCGTCATGCCGACTGTCAAGATTGAGAGCCGGCGGGATGTCGGGACTGGTATTGTGACCCACCGGCCACATAACTACATCCCCTTCTCCAGTGCTCCCAGCCTGGTGTTAGAGTCTAATCAGGAACCTGTCGCTGTAACTCATCCAATCAGTCTCTGCGACATCCTTTACTACAGTAGTTCAAGTTTACTGCTGTGGACCCTCCATGGTCCCCATGCTCAGTGGTATTGGGACTGCATAAGCTGTTGCTGGGAAGCCTCTCCTAATTTGCACGAGTTCCAGGACAGGCTACAAGGGGTCGCTTCATTACCCAAATGAAGTGTTGCCACTGATTCCTGTTTTTAAGCAGTGTGCTACTGTTCTCGTAGTGAGATCAGTGAAGATTATTGAAAGGAAGGTCCGCATGTGGCCTTAATACTTACAAAGTCTCCTCCATTACTGGAATTCATCAGGCATTGGAGAGGTCAGTAGTTCCTGGCATTCAGCTATTCCAGCCTGGAACCCAGTATAAACCATCAACCATCCGCATTGACAGCTGCCTTCCTATCACTTTGCCGCATCTAAAGTTACACAACTGTAACCCTACATATTTTCATTTGACATTTTGAACAAAATGTACCTTCCGCGGCTGAACGGCTCTAGAAAAGATGTCCTGTACCAGCTTGTGCCACAAAATGTTTGTAGCTATACACCTGGACAATGTGTGCGGCACTATATACAATCACTTTGTACCTTGCAAGAACAGCTCTTTGTGCAGCCAAAGCTTTGTCCTCTGAATGTGTGAAAATACTGTTTTCTTCTGCTCTCAGCAAAGGGCTGTGGAGTGGACTGTGGACGGCACGTGTGTGCAGGAGAGGGGGTGGACAGAATTCGGGGTTATAGATGAATGAAAGCAGAAACTGAGTGGAATTAAGGAATCACAGAAAGTCCATGTAGGTTTGAAACATCTAACATTATTATAAAACACTAATTCCAATATACAGTTTTGTATTAAATTCATTCCAAAGAACAGCTGGAAAAGTTTGCCCCTCTCTGCCTCGCCCAGCTGTTTTGCAAATGGGATTCATGGTGGGGGCTATCCTGAGGGGATGTATTCATGTTACCGGCGGTCGGGATCCCGGCGATCAGTATACCGACGCTATCTCGACCGCTTGAAATGCGGACCGTCGGAATGCTGCCACACAGGGACTATTCCCACTTGTGGGTGTCCACGACACCCATGGAATATACTTCCTCCACAGATAAAGTGCCAACCAATCAGCTCCTGTCATTTTATAAGATTCAGTATGATATCCACACGGTGCCTAACCTTAACCCCCCAACCCCCCCTCCCCCCCAGGCCCTAACCCTAAAAGATACCCCTACACTTACCTTTGGGACGGCGGCCATTGGTCTTTTGGCGCTAGTCTCGCGAGTGGTGTCGGAATTGGTCACATGACCGCTGTCATCCCGACAGTTGGGATGATAAACACATCTCCACATTATATGCTGGACAGGAGCTGATTGGTTGGTACTGTACCTTATCTCTCTCCATGCTGTGATAGATATCCCCCAGTGCATGGCCATGATATCTGATGATTTCAGATAAAATGTCTGCCGGCCTGACAGTGTATTCCCAGTACAGGATATAAAGACACGTCTGTTATGCTGACACTTCTAGCACGTTGCTTTCCGGCTCTGACTCTCTTTACAGGGAACATGTCATTTATAAACTTTCCCTAGCAAGTCGTGCGTGAGTTTGTACATTATATATACTCTGGCACACAATATAATTATTTTGTTCAGCACTCTGGCCCCTGTTAAATGCTGGGGAAAGGACGTGAATGGCACTTGCACATAGCGCATATAAAAATATATACATTTTGTCAGTAAATTTATGAAAGGCAGCAGATTATGTGATTGCTTGTCCACACACACAGGGGAACTCCAACTGTGTGTGCAGCTACTGCAGATCTATGTGATGTTTCCAGTCACCCAGGTCCGTATTTCACTTCCCTTAAAGGCTGACTCGTATGGCGTCTGTAAGTAGCTTAGCATGGTGAGTCCTTGTTACTGGTTTTCATAAACAATCAGATGTTACCAGGGGAGCATCAAGAAAGGAGGAGGCCCTATGTGCAGTCTCCGTCCGGGCCCCCTCATCTGTATCATCCGGAGCAATAGACTCTGGGCACTAGGAGACTCTAGCGCTGTCCCAGAGTCTAGTGCGCATGCGCAGGTCTCAGTGGCCATTTTGCAAGTGATTTTCCTGCTGCGTATGCGCGAAACGCTGGCAAAATGCCCGCCGCACTATTTTCTCAGTGGTGATGCTGCTGCCGACGCAGGACTGCGAAGGGCAGGTATTAAAAAAATAAGTGCAGGGTGTGCAGTGTGGGCCCCCCTGCACACATTGCACCCATTATAAATACGCCAGGGGCTGTTACGTACGTATCTGGTACAGGATATACAGGAGGGTGGTCTTCAGTATGCCGACTGACGGGATCCCGGCGCACAGTATACCAGCGCCGGGATCCCGACAGCCGGCATACCGACACTTATTCTCCCTCGTGGGGGTCCACGACCCCCCTGGAGGGAGAATAAAATAGCGTGGCAAGCACAGCGAGCCCGCAAGGGGCTCATTTGCGCTCGCCACACTGTCGATAAGCCAGCGGTCGGGCTCCCGGCGCCGGTATGCTGGTCACCGGGAGCCCGACCGCCGGCATATCATAGTGAACCCATACAGGATCTTACCCCGATGTACTTAAGCAGCTGCTGCAAATTATTTTTCACGAACATCAATGTAACCGATGGTTTATCCCCTTGGGACTGGCAGTCTGGTCAGTCATTAGCAGAAATTGCCCACAATGGGAAGTCACCCCCCCCCCCTACTATTCCATCAGCCTTACCTGGCTTCTAGGGACTGCAGCCCATGCTTACACTCTATGGGCCTGATTCAGAAATGTTTGTTGACTCGATGTTGACGTACATCTGCGATGTTTTAGATCTACGCACACGCAGAAGCTGCAATGATAATACCGCCATGCTATGTGACAGTGGATTACATGGTAGACAGTTTGTGTAAGAGAATGAAACACACCACGCAGAACTGTTTTGCATCAGTTTCTTGAAACATCTGCATTCATTCAGCTTCCATTTGAAGTAGGGATTAGTGATCCCAGAGTTGTGGCTCTGTTAAATCTGCATTCTTGGTTCAAGGGTGAGTTTGATTATTGGGCCTAATTCAGTCCCGAACGTAGCAGCAACTTTGTTAGCAGATGGGCAAAACCATGTACACTGCAGGGGGGGCAGATATAACATGTGCAGAGAGAGTTAGATTTGGGTGGATTATTTTGTTTCTGTGCATGGTTAATACTGGCTGATTTATTTTTACACTGCAATTTATATTTCAGTTTGAACACACCCCACCCAAATCTAACTCTCTCTGCACATGTTACATCTTACCCACCTACAGTGCACATGGTTTTGCCCAACTGCTAACAAAGTTGCTGCTACAATCAGGTCTGAATTAAGCCCATTCTACCTTCCCCGTCCCTGACCTTGGCCATAACTCCAAAGCTGTCCGCTCAATGAATCCGGACTGGCGGAATGGCCATGCAACGCTGTGGGCACATCTATGTGGTCGTGGGGCGCATGTGTTTATGCGAGTTTGCTCCAAACCCCCTCTCTGCTACCTTCTAACCACCCATTCACTTCATGCAGTGGCAAGCTAATGCAGACTAGAGTTTGCACTGTACACATGGAAGGTTTGCTTATCGCACTTTACGGTTTATGCGTATTCTCCGCTGTGGGGAGACGCCTCTACCAAACAGAAACGGGCCCGCGTTTGCAGAGGTGAAAAATACTTAGGAAGCAAACTATGTTCCATAAAAACCTACTAACGTTCAGTCATTCCTTTCACTGAATTAAACATTTCCATTAATCATTTATAGCCTTAATTATAAGAGTAATGGGACTTTGGAACTGTCGTTAAATGTGTCACTTTTAGTATATCTAAATTTAAGAACTTAACTTGAGCGCTATATCCTTCTCATCCACATATAGTTAAAAAAAAGTAATCTGCAACATTAAGACATATCATTCTAAGGGGCAGATGTATCAAGACTTGGGGGGACATTTACTAAGCAGTGATAAGAGCGGAGAAGTGAGCCAGTGGAGAAGTTGCCCATGGCAACCAATCAGCACTGAAGTAACATCTATAATTTGCATATTATAAAATGATACAGAGCTGCTGATTGGTTGATGGGGCATTTTCTCCACTGGCTCACTTCTCCGCTCTTATCACTGCTTAGTAAATGTCCCCCTTGGAGAGAGATCAGATCCTAACTGTGCGTTATTAGCGCAGTCTATGAAATTACAGAAGATTGGCTGCTTTGGGAAAGTTCTTCACTTTATCTTTCTCCAAACCTTGATACATCTCCACATAAAAGAGTAAGAATTATACAGATAACATCACTATATACCGCATAATTAATGTTACAGGCCCTACACATTAGGTGATTGGCCACCGAGGTGACCGACGACCGATACGGCCGACGGGCGACCCGGCGGCGGGGGGGGGGGGGGGGCAGTGACGGGGGGAGTGAAGTTTCTTCACTCCCCCCGTCACCCGGCTCTGTAGACGTGCAGGCAAATATGGACGATCTCGTCCATATTGGCCTGCATGCACAGCCGACATGGTACCAGCGATGAACGAGCGTGGGGCCGCGCATCGTTCATCGCTGGTGCCTCCACACTGCACGATATGAACGTTATCTCGTTCATTAATGAACGAGATCGTTCATATCATGCAGTGATGTCGGCCAGTGTGTAGGGCCCATTAGACACCTCAGGACAGCCACTGATGTCAAATCCTTATCCATTTTACTGTTTCCCTTCAGTAGGTGAGAAACAGAGTTTATTCTCCTCGTTAGGGAACAAGTGTCCCAAAATCAATCCAGAGTAATAGAAAAAATAAATATACGCAGCTTCACCAGCCCACCAATCTGGGGTTAAAATCAGGTGTGTGAGCAAAGAAAAAAAGCAAGCAACTGGGCAGAACCATGTTGCACTGCAGATGGGGAAGATGTAACGTGTCCAGAGAGTTACATTTGGGTGGGGTGTGATCAAACTGTAATCTAAATTGCAGTGTAAAAATAAAGCTGTCTAATAGAACATGCAGAAGCAGCCAGTTTTTACTCTGCATAGAAACATTGTCACCCTCCCAAATCTAACTCTCTCTTCACATTACATCTGCCCCACCTGCAGTGCCGCATGGTATTGCCCACTTGTGTGCTTTTTGCTGTGCTTGCAAACCTGTTATCCTGGTGTTGATCTTTATGCCGGATTGTGTGGCAAACGGAGTGATCCATAAGGTTTTACTCAATCTTTCAGTGGTGCACCGGTCTAAAGGTGGGTACACACTGGTAGATATATCTGCCGATCAATTGATCTGCAGATATATCTATGGACGGATCGGGCAGTGTGTCGAGCATACACACTGTCCGATCCGTCGGGGACTGACGTCATGAACTGGGTGGGCGTGTACACACGCCCGCCCAGTTCAGCTGTCAATCACCGCCGGCCGCCGCAGCATGTGTACGGGCGGTCGGCCGACCGCCCCGTACACACACAGCGACATGCCAATATATCGGTAGATATATTGGCCGTCGGCTGTGCTGCGCGGCCGACGCCATACGTCTGTGAACGACGGAGTTCACAGACGTATCGGCCGTACACACTGGCCGACGGTCTCGCGATATATTGACCAGTGTGTACGGGCCTTTAGGCTCTGATTCTGATTTGTACTGCACAGCCGCAGGGATATGGCGTAAAGTGGCTGTGCAGTACCATACAAATAAAATACAATTGTAGCAGGAGGTGTCTGTAGAAAATACCATTGCCCAGGCTGCATAAGCCGCGCTGCCAAGTCCAGGAACTCTGCACCTGCGGACACAGACCCTCAGCTCGGAGCGCCTATTGTTTTGTAGAACGGTCCCGGCTGCCGTCCCTGCTCCGCACCCCGCGAGTGATCATGCAAGACCTGTTCTGCACATGTTCCACACCCTCTGAGCAATCATGCTGCGGCTTACAGGACAGGTTGGAGGGGAGCTGCAAGCGATCATGCAGGACCCATTCATATGTGCAGAACGGTTCCTGCGTAGACACAGAGATATTGGATTTACCAGATTTACGTGTTAATTAGCATCAGGCTCTTAGTGCAGCTGTTGTATAGCAGGGAAATTGGTGTTGAATCTGCACTTTACCTTTATTCTAAAGTCCTCTACCATACAATAAAAACTGGATGAACACAAAGAAACTGTACACCAACATATTCTCTTAGCCGTGTCAGGCGGTATAAGCAAACTAATGTTATTTAATAAAACAATCTTCTATATCTTCTGAAATAAACTAAGATATAACTGTAACGGGTGCTGCATGAACACCTCATATTGATGTTTGAATGTGACGAGCCCAGGATGTGCCAAAGTAGGCTCAGTACATTGGTGAAGGGATTAAAATGCCCTCCATTACCGCCTTGTCTCATTTCAATAAACTTGCTCTGCAAAATGAAATCCCATTTATTTGCCTGTGTTGGTTGATGGTATTGCTGTTGGGACATACAGTGTATTATTAAGTATTTTGAACCTGTATATAAATTTCTTAATCTGTTATAGCCATAAAGAAAGATCACATAGGACTCACCTGAATAGGACATTGTAGTTTCTATTATACCCCTTTCACACTGAGTGTCGAACTCGGTCTGGCTCAGTGTGAAGGGGGCTACCTGGGCCGCAACCAGGGTTAATCCTGGGTCCGACCAGGGTAGTCTGTAGTGTAAAAGACATGACCCCCGGGTCATGCCAAATAAAGGATCGGATTAACAGGCTCAGGAGCGCCTGGAGATGACATCATCTCTAAGCGTCCAGTGTAAACAGAGATGACCCGAGACCATCTGGCGGTGGTTGGTTCTATATTGCTGGGGGCGGTCTGACAAGGGTAAATACATCTGATATAGGTGTTCAGTGTCCCGGGTTCGGACACTGGTTGTAGCCGGGTTTCAGTGTAAAAGCGGTATTTGTGGCAATTATTCCATCATTCCGACAACATAGCAGAATTGCTTTTAATTGTTTCTTCAATTGTGTTTTGAAAGTTTATATGTTGTTTTTTCTAGCTTGCTTTTTTCACTGTTTTATTTATTGAAGCATGACTAGTACCTACGCAACATCAAACAAGTACATGTGATGTGAGCACAATATAAAATACACATCAGGAACATTAATCCAGTATGTGAGAAAAGTAAATGAATAGCATGTTCACAATGGTATCAACCAAGAAAATGGTATTAATAGAATAGTGTAGTGCAAAGTGAACCCGGATCCATGTCCACCACTCTCCCTCCCATCCCTGAGAAAATAGGGCATCAGGACATCGAGCAGCCGTGAGCTAATTACCGTTAAGAAGAATTGGGGGATCTTGCTCTTAAACTCGTGTCTCATACCATAGCGTATTCCTAACACACTTCCAAACCTGTTCCTTAAGTGAGTAGGAGAGCGAATCTGTGTAACTTTCCCGTGTACTTTTTTTGCATTCATTAAAGAATTAAAGGTGTCTGTCCTATTAGTTGTGATGTTCTTGTCCCTGCGAGTAAGTGCGGGTATATTAGTGTTCCTTCTAGGAATCAAATAGGGCAGGGCGCCGGACTCCCGGGGCATATTATTTTAGCACGCGCTGCGAAGCCGTGCGCACGCCTAAAATGAGGGGGCACCATGTAAATTAGGGGGCGTGGCCATGGAAACGACATTTTAGTGGGCGGTGCGACCCACAGACGTTGCTATAGGGGGCGCCTGTGGCCAGCGACATCACTGTTGGGGGCGTGCATCGGTGCTGGGCTTCCCGCAGCTCTCTCCCATAGCGTGAATTGATGCCATGCGCATGCGCACGGCATCTTTACACGCTGGGAGGGCAGGAAGCGGGCGGCTGTTCTAGCAGGGCTCCGCAAAAGGGGCAGGGGGCGGATTTTGCCTTTAAAAAATCGTGCAGGGCGCGGCAGCCTGCTAAAACACCCTAGCGTGAACACTAAATATATGCCGAACTTGTGGTACCGCCAGATTCATGGATTTCTGTGCGCAGCACCATAGGGCTCTTTACAAAAGACCCACAACTCTGGGGCGAGATAGGGCCACGGAGGGAGCGAGTTATTGAGAGCGATTTGATTGGGTTGACCCCAGAGAGTTCTTTAAAAAAAAAAAAACATTCAAGGTTGATAATCCATTAGACAAGATAAAAATAGGATTTTCTTACATGATCAGCTGTAATTGATGTTGACAGCTGTTTCGACCTAGCTATATTCCATTAATGGACCTGCAAAATAAGTGCAGATTAGGTAAATCCATTCTGAGTGGTTCCCTATGGCTCCCGAAAATAGTATGTATTTGATTTTGCTTATTTGACAGAGCCTTTTGTTTATGTGCAGAAATGCCCCTCAGTTCTTATATTTCCATGGTTGTATTTTGATATACACGTATCTTTGCATTTAGTGTTACATCTAGCGCATACAGCGCCCGATCCAGTAAGGATTGCAAATTCTGCTTAGTAGCAGAATTTGCAATCCTTGTGATCCATACTTGCCTACTCTTCCGGAATGGGCGGGAGGCTCCCGAATATCAGATGACCCTCCCGGCCCCACGGAAGAGCAGGCAAGTCTCCTGATTTTTCAGATTGCTCCCCTGCCCGGCCGCCCACTTAGTGAGTAAAGAGGGTGGTCCGGGCAGTTCTTGCTGAATCGCGTCATCATAGCCACACCCCCTGCTGTATAATGCTGGTAATCGCGGCATTACAGAGCAGGAGGTGTGGCTTAAATGATGTGCATCGCTAACCCCGCCCTGTTCCACCTCCGTTCCGCCCCCTATGCGTGTTTTAGCCCTGCCCCACTCCCCTGCTGAGCCGACCTGGCTGCTCTCTCCCGGAGGAAGCAGCCAGGATGTCGGCATGTATGTTGTGATCGGATGCTGGGGGCCGCCCAACTCCACCTAGGAAACAGAGCGTTGCCGCCCGCTCCCGATTGATAGGCAGAGGCGTTCGCATTTTCTGCGGGCGCATGTGCCGGATGGGCGCTTCACATGCGTCCGCATCCGTGTTTTTGTTTTTTTGCGGTTGGATCGCTTATTGCGATCCAACCTGAATCAGCCCCACAGTACGTACAAAGTTGCAACACTAACCAGCATATTTACTTTGATGCAATAGTCACATCAGTCTAAGGCAGGGATGGGGAACCTTCGGTCCTCCAGCTGTTGTTGAACTACACATCCCAGCATGCCATGCAACAGTTTCAGCATGGCCAAATAGCAAAACTGTAGCAAAGCATGCTGGTATGTGTAGTTCAACAACAGCTGGAGGACCGAAGGTTCCCCATCCCTGGTCTAAGGGGACTCATGGCAAAGAGGGGTGGTGGGGGGTTATCTTGCATTTGCATGCCCCTACTGTACTGAAATTACACATTGATATCCCTGAGTTACCTCTCTAAGAGCAGGGGGCCACAAGAGTGAGATACATTCAGCTGAAAGCAGGGACACAAGTTGTAGGCAAGTGCAGTGTGACACATTTTACATAAAGCGCATTTTTACATTGCGCTGATGGGCTGATAATTGCTGTAAAAATAAATGCAGCATTGAAAATATTTCTATATTTAGATTTCCAAATCTGCAATGACTGGCCTGACACCCCCTGTACACGCCTGACACAAACACAAAGGCTCATCTAATATCCTGGCGCCAGGACTTGATGCTTGTACTGCGCTGTGCATCAGGATTGCTTTTAGTCTTGTCTGCTGTGCTGTAAAGGTCACTGATGATCTGCAGAATATGTGGATGGTAATACATTGCTATTTCCCTATACACAACGAGAGGAGGTCTGCAGCATGCTTACAGCCTGGATATTGGAACTACCCGTGTAGGGATTCTGTAGTGGATAAGGGAAGGGGCGGGCAAGTTTGGGCCGAGTACAGGAAGGGCGTAGTCATGTAATTGTGATTCGATTAGACCCAGGAGCAGATATACCTGTGTGGGAGTGTATATCTCATGGCTACTGGGCAGCTGGCGCAGGATGACGATGATGGTGTCTTTTAGCAGGACTGTCTAGCAGTTCCTGATTGGCTGTGTACGGATAGTCTGCCAGCTGTTAGTACTTCAGACATTACCATCACAGGCTGGTGTAGCAGGGCACATACCTGACCTGTGCTGGATGACAGTGCTCCCACACATGTGACTTCATGACTGATAAGTAGCTCCTCTGGGCAGCATTGCATCCGGCAGCGGTCAAAGAGTTCTGCGTTATTTCCCTATGAATCGTTACAAGCCTGGATATCATTTTATTGTGGCTCCGTTAAAGCAAATTGGGGCCTATGTATCAAAAATTTTATCAGTTTCTAAATTTTTTTGTCACTTCTCGTGTTTTTTTCGATTTTTTTCCCGATTCCCCCCCCCCCCCCCCCCCAACATATGTATAATTTTTTTTAAATCGAAAATGTGATTGCGATAAAAGCCCCAAAATGCGATAAACTATCGCTCTACTTTTCGGTCGTTTTATCGCATTTCGAAAAAACTTAATGAAATGCACATGCTCTCTTTCAGAGCCGGACATGCACAGTAATTTCCTTGGTGGCGTTCTGCACATACCTGACCTACAGCAGTAAAGAATAACTAGTTTACTATGGGGACACTTATTAGAAAACTGAAAGGGGTGGGAACCTTTACAAAGTCAATTTGATTGGTTATTCTAATGACTGTTATACATGTTACTAAGATAAAATTCAACTGGCCTTTAGTAGTGTGTGCTGTTTACTTCCAACAGAACTATTAAGAGTCTCACAAACAAAAAATAAATAAATATATATATATATATATATATATATTACACACACTGTATGTAATTATATATATATATATATAAAGGAAAATTGTTATATGTATATAATATAAATCTCAAGCAAACAACATATAGAAATATTAATACATTTTTAGACTAGTTCAATATATATATATATATATATATATACAACAATAGAAGAATTGGCGCCAGGGGGTCGCATCAACTCCCACTATTCCAACCCCTAATTGGTTAATACTTTTTTTAAAAATAATAACATGTTCCATCATAAAACATTTATTAAAAACATATTCAAATTAATACAGAGGAGATATATTATTCCACACTTTAAGATGTATGACTCTTAGCGCTGAATACAAATGTTGAAGGATCACAACAATCTCCTCCTTCTCAACCAACTATAAGGTACTGATGCATACCACATTGTGGGGTAGATATAGCAAATCTTGGACGGAGATAAATTGGAGAGAGATAAAGTACCAACCAATCAGCTCCTAACTGCCATGTTACAGGCAGTGATTGCAAATGACAGGAGTTGATTGATTGGTTGGTACTTTATCTCTCTCAAAGTTTTGCTAAATCTCCCTCTACATAAGTTTATAATGGTGACAAAAGACCGTCCTCCCCAGTGGGTGCCTCTCTTCCCCTTGGCGTGTTCTGTAATGTGAGTGGCACTTGATAAACCGGCTGTCGGGATCCCGGTGCTCAGCATACCGGTGCCGGAATCCCGGCCACCGCTATACCGACAACTAATCTCCCTCTTGGGGTGTCCACAACAACCCTGGAGGAAGAATAAATAGGAGCTCCTTTGCGCTCGCACCACTGCCGGCATTCCGGTGGTCGGGATCCCGGCGCCAGAATGCTGGGCACCAGGATCCCAAGCGCCGCCAATTCATACTACACCGCTGTAGGATGGCGGTCATTAGGTCATCATGAGTTAGGTCGACATACATTGGGTCGACTACATTTGGTTGACATGATCACTAGATTGACATGATCACTAGATCGACATGGTCACTCGGTCGACATGTATTAGGTCGACATGGAAAAAGGTCGACACGAGTTTTTGACAATTTTTTAAATTATTTTTTTACCTTTTTCGTACTTAACGATCCACGTGGTCTACAATTAGGAATGGTAACCTATGCCGAGCGCGGCGACACGGGCACTAATTGGGGTTCCCACTCACTTTACAAAGAAAACGACACCCAAAAAAAGTAAAAAAAACTCATGTCGACCTTTTTCCATATCAACCTAGCACATGTCGACCTAACGAACATGTCGACCTAATGCATGTCGACCAAACATAATGAACCACACCCACCCCTGTAATATACAATGCTTTTGATCATGTATCGGTTCCGGGAGTACAGTATGAAACACAAACCATTCTCGGCTACAATGTTTCTGATAACCCCGTTTGCTCTGTTGCCCCAAAATGATATTTTACTCCGTTGCATGGATCAGCGATTGTTTTTGGGGTCGATTCTATTCGGCAACTTAAGAATAGCGCCGGGAATTAGCTCCCGACGCTATTCAATTCAGCTGCTAGTGACCCGCAATTGTCAGGAATTCTTCTCTCATCCCCGGGGGATGAGAGAAGAAACCCGACAAAAGTGCTTCCTCGTGGCCGGAGCGAGGCTGATTCTGTCAGGAATCAGCCTCGCGCCGGGGAGTTAAGTCGGAGAATGCCCGTTCTCCCGACAATTCAACCTGTTTAGTCGGCGAGAACGGGACATCGCCGACTTAACTGGAGCTGAATTGAATAGCGTCGGGAGCTAATTCCCGGCGCTATTCTTAAGTTGCCGAATAGAATCGACCACATTGTTTGCTGAGTATACTGTTACCATGCGCTTCAATTAAAAGGCCTCAAAAACAACAACAATATGGTGTGATTTGGAAGTGGAGCTATATGCAGCTTATTCATTGAGTTTTAACCTAAAATTGGCTATGCAACTGAATAGTAGCAGCTAATCCTGGCGGAAGCCACTGTCATAGCTTCAACGCACATCAAACAAGTAACGTTAGAGCCTGATGATTATCGCACGCCAATAACTTAATTACAATATGTTTTATATTAGGAGCGTTCTGTCATCAGCAAATAATCACAGCTAGCGTTTATATTGGCAAAGAATGTTTGTCTTTCCTGCCAGGAAATACAAATCTAATAAGCATCTATGCCTCTTGTTTTATACACAATGTTCCAATTATCATGAATCTCTTAATTATTAATGAGGTGGCTGATGGAAACAGGAATCAATGTTTCTATAAATACACCTTGCGGGAAAGGCCTGATACAGGAATGTGGTAATAGAGTTCTGTGTATACATGCATCCGTACACTTCACGTTTACTAGTGGATTGTGTCTAGCCGTCATATAGACCGGACCAGTGTATTCTGACAATAGTTTGGTGAATATGAAATAATATAAAGTCGAAATGAAACCCAGAGTTCCTCTTAGACTAGTCAGTGATCTCTATAAGGTCAGTGCGTAGCTAAGCTGCAGAGTTTTGAAGTAACCTGTGTTGCTCGCCCAAGATGCTGGGATAAGCAGCCTGAGGAAGAGCGCAAGAGGCCTGGAGTTTGTATTCTCAGACTATTTTCCAGCCCGCCAAAATGACGGAACAATAAACAGTAATGTCAGCACCGGCGGCTGTGTGCGCCCAAGTGGAGCAACAATTGAATTGCCTCATCAGGTGCCATCTAGTTGCCGCCAGTGCGCAAAAAACACTTGAATTCCCCCCAGGAACAGTGTTAGTCTTTTATTATGGAGGATAGCTGAGATCCATAGGACAACCGCTGCTGCTAGAAAACAATGTTGTCAGGGTAAGATAAATTACCCAAGTTGTAGAAGTACAGTACATGTGCTTTCATGTAGTTTGAAAATCAATCACATAACTCTATTGTACTCTGACTCAGTGAGTTCCAAACATACAAATCCGCCACACTTATCCTAAGGTTGAGGCTAGATCCAAGTGGCCTAAGGGACCTTTTCCGTCAGGGGGAGGAGCCACGACACAAGGGGGAGGAGTTACGCCAGCGGTACAGTTGCTCTAGTATCCACGCCACCAACTATTACCTTTAGTAATTAGGTGGCGAGCGAAGCGAGCCACCGTGCCTGAAGCGTGGCGAGCGAAGCGAGCCCGCGAGGGTATTTTTCGGGTACCTTGTTCGGCCGTAGCTCCTCCCCCTGGTGACGGGTCTCCTCCCCTAGGTACGTCAGAAGGTCCCTTCTCCCACTCCGATATAGAACCAACCCTTATCCTACACCACATATGTGTGACATCACACATATCCTGTACCAGACATGTCCTATAGCACACATGCCCTATATCACACTTGTCCTACACCATAATATATGTGTGGCATCACACATGTCCTGCACCATAATATATGTGTGACATCACACTTGCCCTACACCACACATGCCCTACATCACACTTGTCCTACACCCTAATATATGTGTGACATCACACATGTCCTACACCTGACATGTTCTATACCACACATGTCTTACATCACATGTGCCCGACATCACACTTGGGTACAGATGTACTAAGCAAGAAAAAAAAAGGCATTTTGTTTCCCCCGTCACACTGAATGATAACAGTAACCAGATTTAAATCCCACACAATATTAGAATTCAGAGATCTTGTTTACATATATTTGCGCAAATGTATGAATAAGCCCCAAAGCCGCATCAAGGCGTCTCTGGATATTTGGAGTCCCTAGCGCTATATCTAGGTGCAGGGTGTGGCACCCCAAAGCACCAGCATAGGCAGATGTACTAAGCCAGGGGTGGGGAACCTTTTATCTGCCAAGCGAAACCCTCCCCAAAGAGCGTGCCACGCTACTGGGAAAGTAGGCGTGGCCTTATACATAATGCCTACATTAGTGCTTCTTAAACATAATGGCCACAGTAATAGCTGCTTACACATACTGGCCCCAGTAGTGCCCACAGTAGTGCCAGATACACATAATGCCCCAATATAGTGGCAGATACACATAATGTCCCCAGTATAGTGCCAGTTACCTATGTTGTCCTCAGTATAGTGCCAGTTACGCATGATGTCCCCAGTATAGTGCCAGTTATCCATGTAGTCCCCAGTATAGTGCCAGTTACCCATGATGTCCTCTGTATAGTGCCAGTTACCCATGATGTCACCAGTATAGGTCCAGTTATTTATTTATTACCACTTATTTTTATAGCGCACACATATTCCGCAACGCTTTACAGAGAATATTTGGCCATTCACATCAGTCCCTGCCCCAGTGGAGCTTATAATCTATATTCCCTACCACATGTACACGCACACACATTCACGTTAGGGTTAATTTTTGTTGGGAACCAATTAACCTACCTGTATATTTTTGTATTGTGGGAGGAACCCATGTTGTCCTCAGTATAGTGCCAGTTACGCATGATGTCCCCAGTGTAGTGCCAGTTACACATAATGTCCTCAGTATAGTGCCAGTTACCCATGATGTCCCCAGTATAGTGCCAGTTACACATAATGTCCTCAGTATAGTGCCAGTTACCCATGATGTCCCCAGTATAGTACCAGTTATCCATGATGTCCCCAGTGTAGTGCCAGTTACACATAATGTCCTCAGTATAGTGCCAGTTACCCATGATGTCCCCAGTATAGTACCAGTTATCCATGATGTCCCCAGTATAGTGCCAGTTACCCATGATGTCCTCAGTATAGTGCCAGTTACCCATGATGTCTTCAGTATAGTGCCAGTTACATATAATTCCCCAGTATAGTGCCAGTTACCCATGATGTCCTCAGTATAGTGCCAGTTACCCATGATGTCCCCAGTATAGTGCCAGTTACATATAATTCCCCAGTATAGTGCCAGTTACACATAATGTCCTCAGTATAGTGCTAGTTACACATAATGTCCCCAGTATAGTGCCAGTTACCCATGATGTCCTCAGTATAGTGCCAGTTACACATAATGTCCTCAGTATAGTGCTAGTTACCCATGATGTCCTCAGTATAGTGCCAGTTACCCATGATGTCCCCAGTATAGTGCCAGTTACCCATGATGTCCTCAGTATAGTGCCAGTTACCCATGATGTCCCCAGTATAGTGCCAGTTACATATAATTCCCCAGTATAGTGCCAGTTACACATAATGTCCTCAGTATAGTGCCAGTTACACATAATGTCCTCAGTATAGTGCTAGTTACCCATGATGTCCTCAGTATAGTGCCAGTTACACATAATGTCCCCAGTATAGTGCCAGTTACACATAATGTCCTCAGTATAGTGCCAGTTACACATAATGTCCCCAGTATAGTGCCAGTTACCCATGATGTCCCCAGTATAGTGCCAGTTACCCATGATGTCCTCAGTATAGTGCCAGTTACCCATGATGTCCTCAGTATAGTGCCAGTTACCCATGATGTCCTCAGTATAGTGCCAGTTACCCATGATGTCCCCAGTATAGTGGCAGGTACACATAATCTCCCCAGCAGGGCACTCACCACCACTGCAGGACAGGTCCCATCCAGACTCCTGCACACCACTTCCTCTGACCAGCTGCAGCCCTTGGTAAACTGGTCTGCGAGAAGCTGGGCACAGGAGTCTCAGAACGGCAGGAGCTTGGAAGACACGCGGGGGACACACTCATACAGACAAGCAGCCACGTAACCCACCCCCTCCCAGTCCCACCCGCAGTTGCTTTGTCCAGGGTAACCCACGTCCTCCTCCATCCGTCCCCCTCTTAATGCTGCATGCTGCTGCAGTCCCCCTAACTCACTTCCTCCCCTATCCATCCATCTCCGTTGCATTCTACCCCCCTCCTAGTCCAGGCTCCTATTTTTCAAACACAGCTTTTAACATGGCAGTTAGGAGCGGGTTGGCTCTTATTTTATCTCTCTCCACTTTATCACTTTCCAAGGCTTCGTACATCTGCCATTTGTTCACACGAGAAAGACCAATACATGTTGGCCTGCTTGCTGCCCATTTTGGGGTGGGAGGGGTTCAGATAATAACATTTTGGGGCATATTCATCATGGAAAAAATTGTGCAATGAGAATTTTTAGTTTTCAATTCTCACTTTATTCTTTCACAATTTTTTCATGATTCATAATGCCCCCATGAGAAAATGATCACTTTCCAAAAACTGGCCTTTTTGAGAAGACAGTTTTTCAAAAAAGTTATCATTATCCCTCTGGCTGCAGCACCTCCGCCCAGACCCCCTCTGTACCCTGTTGCATGTTACAGCCAGCGGCAGCCCCCCGCATCCCTCCCACCCGGCGGCATGTGTCTGCGGCCCCCTGCCTCCCACCCGCAGCATGTATCTGCTGGCCACCTAGTCCTGCAGCGGTGGCCCCCACCCAGCGCCATGTATCTTGGCCCCCTGCCCCCCACCTGCGGCATGTGTGCGTTGGCTGCCTAGTCCTGCAGCGGTGGCCCCCCGCACCCCCCTGCAGCATGTATCTGCTGGGGTCGGGTCTTGGTGGCTGATTCTGCAGCCGCGGCCCCCGCTCACCTTCTCTGCAGTGGCGCCCCCCCCATCCCCCCGCATCCCCTGCTGCCGACACCTAGACTGTGTGTGCTCCTGGTGCTGGCCGCTGCTGCACACTCCGTGCAGCGGCGGCCCCCCGCTGCCAGCACCTATTGATGTCCAGGCTGCAGAGGTCGCGCTGCAGCCGTGGTCCCCCCCCCGCCCCCCTCTGCTGCACAAGCTGCTGTGGGATGGCGAACAGTTTCACGATCAAACTCAGAAAAAATGCTTTTTCGGAGTTTGATAAATCTCACAATTTCTACATCTCCTGCGGAGTGTACAAATTGTGACATTTAAGTGATGATGAATAGACCCCTTTAAACGATGAGGAAGGTTACTCTCTGTTGTGTACTGGGCAGTGTATTCGCTCATCTTAAGGAGGGTACACACAGAGAGATTTCTGCAAGAGATGTGTGCTCAGTGATTTAGCATAGGCGATGTCCCTTGAACATCCCGTTATCTAGATTGCTCATACACACGTATCGGTGTGTGCTGAGTGATGTGTGCTGAGCGATGTGTGCTGAGAAAAAAAAAAGGGATCAGGCAGAGGCAGGGGCTATCGCTCAGTCCTGTACACAGGAGTGATTTAAAGTTTTGTGCTAAGCAATGTGACTAGATCTGACATGCATGCAGCCCAATCTAGAGCCGGCGACAGCGACGCGTGGGGCCGCACATCGCTATCGCTATGGGCTATACACACGGAGAGATTTCTGCAAGATATGTGTGCTGAGCGATTTAGCATAGGCGATGTCCCTTGAACATCCCGGTGACTAGATCACTCATACACACGTAGCGGTGTGTGCTGAGTGATGTGTGCTGAGCGATTTGTGCTGAGTGATGTGTGCTGAGCGATTTGTGCTGAGCGATGTGTGCTGAGCGATTTGTGCTGAGCGATGTGTGCTGAGCGATGTGTGCCGAGCGATGTGTGCTGAGTGATGTGTGCTGAGCGATTTGTGCTGAGCGATGTGTGCTGAGCGATGTGTGCCGAGCGATGTGTGCTGAGTGATGTGTGCTGAGCGATGTGTGCCGAGCGATGTGTGCTGAGTGATGTGTGCTGAGCGATGTGTGCTGAGCGATGTGTGCTGAGTGATGTGTGCTGAGTGATGTGTGCTGAGCGATGTCGATGTGTGCTGAGCGTTGTGTGCTGAGAGATGTGTGCTGAGCGATGTCTGCTGAGCGATGTCTGCTGAGCGATGTGTGCTGAGCGATGTGCGCTGAGCGATTTGTGCTGAGCGATGTGCGCTGAGCGATTTGTGCTGAGCGATGTGTGCCGAGCCATTTGTGCTGAGCGATGTGCGCTGAGCCATTTGTGCTGAGCGATGTGCGCTGAACGATGTGCGCTGAACGATTTGTGCTGAGCGATGTGTGCTGAGCGATTTGTAGCGAGCAATGTGTGCCGAGCGATGTGTGCTGACTGATGTGTTTAGTGATGTGTGCCGAGCGGTGTGTGCCGAATGATGTGTGCTGAGCAATGTGCGCTGAGTGATGTGCGCTGAGTGATGTGCGCTGAGTGATGTGGGCTGAGTGATGTGCGGTGAGTGATGTGCGGTGAGTGATGTGTGCTGAGTGACGTGCGGTGAGTGATGTGTGCTGAGTGATGTGCGGTGAGCGATGTGTTCTGAGCGATGTGCGGTGAGTGATGTGCGGTGAGTGATGTGTGCTGAGCGATGTATGGTGAGTGATGTGTGCTGAGCGATGTGCGGTGAGTGATGTGCGGTGAGTGATGTGTGCTGAGCGATGTGTGCTGAGCGATGTGCGGTGAGTGATGTGCGGTGAGTGATGTGCGGTGAGTGATGTGCGGTGAGTGATGTGTGCTGAGCAATGTGTGTAATAAACTTTAAATTCTTAAGTTACTTAGATCTGTATTACCCCTTTTCTGTTTCTCTTTTAATATACTGATGTTCCCGTTTTGTCCTTGTTGTTTGCTCCACGTACAGTGTCATTCAAGAATTTCACATAGATCAGTGAAGAAAAGTTCTAAGAAACTTTTAATAAATAAAAAATTCTTTCTAACAAGGTTAAATGTAAACAATTGCAATAATACAATTATTATTCTAAACAACTCGCTGTATATTGTTCACCACACAGATGTCAAATAAAATAATATTTATTTAACTGGAATTCTTGTCCTTGGGATTATTATAACTCCTTGTAAATCTGCTCGTCCTAGGGCATAAAGGGTTAAATACGCGGGTTTGACATTCACTTATAATAATAGATAACAGAATATGGTGTAATATATTGTACCTTTTAACTAATTGAAACTTTTCAATTACACTAAATCAATTAACCCAATCGGCCTCGCTAGTTGCCGTTACCTATATAGGTAGCTACTGCCTCACACACAATTAAATCTGTCCCGTGTTCCCCGAGTACTCTCTTCTCTGTCGTTGGTGCACAGTTCAATTGCTACGCTGATGCTGTAAATGATCTTGTTTAGTTTCAGGTCTCCTGAGGAAGGTTACAAAACTTGTTTTTATATTGATGACAGCTGGGTTAATATTTATTGTAGGACATGGCCGATGTGATGCCATACAGTAGGGTCAAATGTCTCTCTAATTGTCCTTGTAAATCTTGAAGATCCTAACTCTCTATCAGGATTATAATCAACCAGTAACTGTCTATTGGTTGGTTTCTCTTAGCTGAGTAAAGAGGAGAGTAAACCGGCTTTAAGTGTAAATTTTCAGTCTCGATTGCTGAATAATTGTCACTGAACTGCTGTAGCCTGCCTGAACTGTTTAGGCGTGGATGAGGATTTACACTATAACTATTTTCTGCCAGCCGACATTAGTAGGAAATACACTACTCTGTGCCCCGTATTGCTCGTCACATGTGATGGACGTGTAGTGTTAAATACCTGTATACAACGACAGTTGCTCCGGTGACTATACTCAGGTATTTTATGGTGCTGCAGTATTAATTCTTTAGTTTTTATAGTTAATAAGTGCACTTATTATTATTACATCATTTAACTGTCCCTGGTTGAAGTAACAGTACTGTTGTCATGCAGGTTAGTGTTACTGAGGCATTCACTATACCTGACCCGTGGTTTCAGCTGTAGTATACTGCTTGTCCATATATGGGCGGTGGATCCGCCTCTCTGACCGTCCCTCTTCTATCACTGGGCACTAGGGTGCTTGTATTAATCCGCCCAGTTCTGTCTATCACTGGCAGGCCGCACCTCCTTCAGCTGATCTCACCGTGGAAGCCGCCGCCTACTCCCGCCCTGCTGGGCGGATCAATCACGCCTCTTCCTTCAGGTCACCAGAGTCCGGAATCCTGCAGCTGCGGCACACTCACCCGCGGCACGGCCCAGAACCGGAATGTACTACCGCCGTCCAACACGGGTCCCGCCACCGGAGCGCAGGTACGCGATCTCTCCTTTACTCTGTTCCTCCAACTGCGCCACACGCTGCCCCCCCGCTGAGCTTTTTTTCCAGCGTCCCCAACTGCTTTCTCACGTGGGGGAACGAGTCTCCCAAGCTCGCTCGTGCCGCCGGGCTCTCTCTCTCTCTTCCGCTATCGCTGCCCATCCACAGCACTACTCCAGGGGAAAGCCTGCTGCAAATTACATTTCCCTCTGTGAGGAAGGCATAACAAAATAACCCACTATATTTCCCTTTGTGAGGGCTGCACAGCACAATACACAGTCACATCTACGTGTTGTATACCATTAACTATATCACTGTCTGAACTTATTTTTAGCATCTATTTATCAGGGTGTTACATTCTTCCCTACTGGAAATATGCGTGTCCCCACGCATTATTCTGATCTAGCAAACATGGCGTAGCTTAGTTACCCTCTTTTACCCTGTGTATCATTCCAGGACAATAACCGGCCAAGTAACTACTTTAGTCCTGATACCTCAACGGTAGTTTACCTTGGTTGGTGCGTTTTGACCTTCTAATTGGTAAAATAGGTATGTCCCTCTTTGTTTTACCTTCCGTATTGTCAGGTATTTCGTTAACCTTGATTGATTCGTTCGCATCGGAGTCTGTGACTTCTCGTCTGTAGGAACATTGAATCACTGAATTTCCCATAAACAGCAAGAGTTCAACGGGATCATTTAAGGGGATGTACTCTGAGCTTGCCAACTCTTCCGTTTCTGACCTATCCGAATTTTCTCCAGTTGTTCTAGCAGTATAAAGTTTAATTTGATCACGGGATACAACACTTACTAGTCCCTCCGGATCTCGACGGATCTCATAAGTATAATGTTCATGGTCTGGTACTCTGATTATGACATAAGGACGGACTTCCCACATAGGATCCAATTTACTAGAACGACGGTTCCTTTTCCTCCAGACCAAATCCCCTATTTTAAGAGGTATGTATCGGTTGTGCGCATTGTAATTCCTCTCCTGACGCTGGTGTACTGATTCCATCCTCTTCTCTACAATGTCATGAGCTGCTTTAATTCTTTGTTGATGTTCTCGGACCCAGTCTGTTTTGGGTTGTTCAATATAATTTACTGGGTGGGTCAATTCTAGATCCTGAGGTAATTTACCCAGTCTGCCGAACAGGAGATAATGAGGAGTAAATCCGGTGGAACAGTGTTCGGTATTATTGTACAGATAAACGAGCTCTGGTAATAAAGTCGGCCACCTAGTCCGCTCCTCTTTTGCCATACTTCTTAGCATTCCAACAATGGTCTGATTCGCTCGCTCACAAAGTCCATTCCCTTGTGGGTGGTAAGCAGTGGTTTTCGACTTTCGGCATCCGTAGTAAGAACAAAACTCATGGAAGAGTTTAGATTCGAATGCAGAGCCCTGATCTGTCAGGATACAGTCAGGATATCCATAGGGCCGTGCAAAATGTTTTAAGAATAGCTCGGTAGTGGTCTTTGCTGTTGTATCCTTGGCTGGCACTACCACTAAGAATTTACTATAATGATCGATCATAGTTAAGGCATATTGGTACCCGCTGTTACTGGGTTCAAGTTTTACGTGATCCAAGGCAACTATCTGTAGTGGATAAGAGCTCTTAATAGGATGAAGCTGATCTCTTTGATTAGGGTCAGGATGTCTTTTTAGGTTGCATGGTACACAATCTCTACACCACTCTTCGACATCTTTCCTCATGCCTATCCAAAAATATCGTTTTCTCAATATAGCCTCCGTTTTTTGTGTGCCAAAATGTCCAGATTTATTGTGATAGGCTTCTAATAACATGTCGGCCCGATCCCTAGGAACGATAATCTGGGTGACTTTCTGCTGTGTACTAGGATCGAGGCTATTACGTACCATGAGACCCTGTCTGTACTGAATACGATCACGGTGTCTTAATAATTTCACTAGCTCTACATCAGCCTCTGCTCGTTGGATTTTAGTCAACCCAGATTTCTGTCGTATCATTCTCCCGAGTTCTTTCAATATGTGACTTTGTCGTTGGATTTCCGTCCAGTCGACGATGGGAGTGTGATACAAGTGTTCCTCACACAATGGGTTGTCTGAGACGATTACCGGACCTGAAATAACTGTCTCCTCGGTTCTCCGGCATTTAAATACAGGAGTCTCGATGTCTTCATTCACATCCTTGATTTCTTCTGCAAGCTCTGTGGTGGGTAGACGGGATAGGGCGTCCGCATTGCCATTGGCTTTCCCGCTTCTGTATGATACCGTGTAATTGAAGTTGGCAAGTCGAGATACCCATCTCTGCTCCAGGGCCCCGAGTCGTGCATTGGGCAAATGAGCTAATGGATTGTTATCCGTCATGATGATAAACGGTGCAGCCGCCAAGTAATCTTTGAACTTCTCCGTGATCGCCCAGACGAGCGCAAGCAATTCTAATTTGAAAGTACTATAATTTTCGCTATTACGCTCGGTCTTGCGGAGACCTCTGCTCGCATAGGCAATGACTCTCTCCCGACCAACTTGCCTTTGTGACAATACAGCTCCCAACCCACGGTGGCTGGCATCCGTATACACCTCGAATGGTTTCTCATAGTCAGGATAGGCAAGTATGGGAGCTTCGGTTAGTGCAATCTTCAATTGCCTAAATGCTTGTTGATGTTCCAATTTCCACTCAACGGACGATGCGCCTCGTCTTTCAATGCCTGTCTTGCCCCTTAGAAGCTCATGTAATGGTGCTGCTATTTTGGCAAAATTTACAACAAAACGTCGGTAATAGCCAACAAATCCAAGGAAGCTTCGGACGTCCCTAACCGTTTTGGGTGTGGGCCAATTCTGCACGACGTTAATCTTCTCCAGGTCCGGTCTTACTCCTTCGGCACTAACCACGTGACCGAGGTATTGCACTTTGGGCTTGAGTAAATGGCATTTCGCTGGTTTCAATTTCAGTCCGGCCCTGGCCAGTAAGTCGAATACCTCCTCCAAATGTCGTAAGTGTTCTTCATAATTCTTGGAGAAAATGATAACATCATCAAGGTATAAGAGGACCGTCTCAAAATTATGTTGCCCAAGACAATGTTCCATCAGTCGTTGAAATGTGGCTGGAGCGTTGCAGAGTCCAAACGGCATCCTGTCAAATTCGAACAAACCCATCGGGGTCGTGAAAGCGGTCTTCTCTCTATCCTCCGGAGCCATTTGGATTTGCCAGTATCCGCTGGTGAGATCTAATGTTGAGAAACAGGCCGCCGTTTTCAAGGCAGTTAAGGATTCTTCGATTCGCGGGAGTGGATATGCATCTTTGTGTGTTGCGGCATTTAGTTTACGATAATCGAACAGAAACGAAGACTTCCGTCCTTTTTTCTTACTATCACTACCGGGGCTGCCCATGGGCTATGACTTTCCCGGATAACACCGGCTTCCTTCATGTCTGCTATCATACTTCGTACGGGTTGATACATGGCAGGGGGTAAAGGTCGATGTCGTTCCTTAATTGGAGGGGTCGTCCCTGTAGGAATATGATGAAACACTCTTTCTGCCTTTCCGAAATCAGCCGGATATTGGCTGAATACTCTGGCATGTTGCCGCACTACCTGGAGGACTCCCTCGATCTGATGTTTTGGGGTGTTCTCATCCCCAATCTGGATATCAGCCCACCAAGATACCCCGTCATGATTCTTCAGCTGTTCTTCTGAAGTCGTTCTTTGGGAAGCTATCGTTAGGTTCTGCACCACTACATCCTGAAAATCTACCTGAAGTACCCTTGCCACTGGACAATGCCTGTACAACCGGATAGGGTAATTATGTGGATTTAACATCCGTACCGGTATTCTGCCATGTTTCACTTTGGCCAAAGTCCGGGCCACTACGAACGGTTGTTGACCCCTATGTTCGCAGGGTTCGATCAAGGCTTCATAATCTCTACCCAGAGGACCAATCCGGGTCTTGCACCACACTACATGCTCAGACCGGGGATTTAACAGGACTGGATGCTGATCAGTAATTCGGGCCTTTCCGACCTCGCCCCGTATGTTGGCGAAACACTTCTGTTTCTCAATCAACCGTACTGTCTGCTGCAAGACTCTCCTTTCCGTACAAGTTGCCATCCTCATCTCCCCATGAAGAGCTTCTACTAACTCATCTGGACAATTTTTTAAGATGTTCATGCCCAAAATTACTGGAGGTAGATGTGCGTTATGGGTGGTGGTAATGAGGCATCCTTGTCTGAATAGTTGGGCTTTGCCTATTCTCATGTCAGGTTCCCAATAACCTTGATACGTAATTGGTTGTCCGTTGCTTGCTAATAGGTGAAGCCAGGTAGTTGGTGGGGTTACAATGTCGGCCTCATTCCAGTGTTGACGAAATTCTGTGAGCCGAATGGTCGACACCTGCGAACCTGTATCCAAAAGAGCTGTCATTTCCACCCCATTAATCCAGATTTTCAAATGAGGACATTCGCTGACATACCTGGGCCACCACCCTTGCGCCGACGGACCGGTTAATGAGTCTCCTCCCGAGGGTCGGTCCCTTGCCTCGGGGTCTCTCTGTTTAAATTAGCATGAGGACAATTTCGCTCAATGTGTCCACTTTGCTGACAACCTCGGCAAATCGGTCTTCCTTGAGGATCAAACTGGTCAGTCGGTCTTCGGCCTGATTCCCCCGGGATGTCCCAACGGGGTCGATTCCTACCACCACGTCCTTGGCGCCATTCTCTTTGCCGATTATCATTTTGCGTACGACTCAGTTCATCTAGTCTTTGATCCATCCGAGCAAGGTTCAACGTAAGTTCTGTGAGTTTACTACCTAGCATGCTTATAGGATCGTTCCCCAAAGGAGCCTGGGCCTGTTGTGAAACGGTTCCTTTTTGTATCAAATTTTCCAATTTATTGCACAGTTTGGCTTCCTGCGGATTCTCCTCATCGAGTCTTTCGGAAAACGCATCACCCTCCGCACTGTCACTCTGATTTAGCCCCATGATCTGAAAGATGGACTCTTTAAATTCAGAGAATGAACAATTTGGTTGTTGTCGTCTCCACATTCTCAATTGAGATCTAACGGCTTCTCCTTGTGCTCCTTCTATGAAGAGGTTAATCAACGTCTCATCGGCTTGTTCAATCTCTCGGGCATCAAGGTTTTTAACTGCCTTCATTGCTTCTTGAAGACCAAGGGCAAATTCTCGCAGGGATTCATTGGCGTGTTGTTTTCTTGCGTAAAGACGACTTTTCCATTCTGCTACTGTCTTAGCGTCAAAACTATTTGTTAATTTCTTAAAAATATCTTCTACAGTTTCTTTTTCATGATCCTCCCAAGCCTTCACCTCCCGCAATGCCGGATCTTTCAATTGTCCCATTACGATTTCTATCTGCTGTTTCTCGCTAAGAGGATATAGGCGAAACATTGAATACATCTTGTCCTTGAAACCCTTAAGCGTACTTGAACCCGCGGAACGAACATTTCCAGCATAGGTCGGTAACCATGGTGCCCCGAAATAGTACGGCATGGTGATAGGAGATGCCGATGCTGTAGTCCAATTTCCTCTTCCTGGGGACGCTGGTAGGTGCCTTCGGCCTGATGTCGATATCGGAGTTTGTGGAGCCGACATTTTACAGAGATCCTGTTCGTAGACGCCAAAAATTTGTAATAAACTTTAAATTCTTAAGTTACTTAGATCTGTATTACCCCTTTTCTGTTTCTCTTTTAATATACTGATGTTCCCGTTTTGTCCTTGTTGTTTGCTCCACGTACAGTGTCATTCAAGAATTTCACATAGATCAGTGAAGAAAAGTTCTAAGAAACTTTTAATAAATAAAAAATTCTTTCTAACAAGGTTAAATGTAAACAATTGCAATAATACAATTATTATTCTAAACAACTCGCTGTATATTGTTCACCACACAGATGTCAAATAAAATAATATTTATTTAACTGGAATTCTTGTCCTTGGGATTATTATAACTCCTTGTAAATCTGCTCGTCCTAGGGCATAAAGGGTTAAATACGCGGGTTTGACATTCACTTATAATAATAGATAACAGAATATGGTGTAATATATTGTACCTTTTAACTAATTGAAACTTTTCAATTACACTAAATCAATTAACCCAATCGGCCTCGCTAGTTGCCGTTACCTATATAGGTAGCTACTGCCTCACACACAATTAAATCTGTCCCGTGTTCCCCGAGTACTCTCTTCTCTGTCGTTGGTGCACAGTTCAATTGCTACGCTGATGCTGTAAATGATCTTGTTTAGTTTCAGGTCTCCTGAGGAAGGTTACAAAACTTGTTTTTATATTGATGACAGCTGGGTTAATATTTATTGTAGGACATGGCCGATGTGATGCCATACAGTAGGGTCAAATGTCTCTCTAATTGTCCTTGTAAATCTTGAAGATCCTAACTCTCTATCAGGATTATAATCAACCAGTAACTGTCTATTGGTTGGTTTCTCTTAGCTGAGTAAAGAGGAGAGTAAACCGGCTTTAAGTGTAAATTTTCAGTCTCGATTGCTGAATAATTGTCACTGAACTGCTGTAGCCTGCCTGAACTGTTTAGGCGTGGATGAGGATTTACACTATAACTATTTTCTGCCAGCCGACATTAGTAGGAAATACACTACTCTGTGCCCCGTATTGCTCGTCACATGTGATGGACGTGTAGTGTTAAATACCTGTATACAACGACAGTTGCTCCGGTGACTATACTCAGGTATTTTATGGTGCTGCAGTATTAATTCTTTAGTTTTTATAGTTAATAAGTGCACTTATTATTATTATATCATTTAACTGTCCCTGGTTGAAGTAACAGTACTGTTGTCATGCAGGTTAGTGTTACTGAGGCATTCACTATACCTGACCCGTGGTTTCAGCTGTAGTATACTGCTTGTCCATATATGGGCGGTGGATCCGCCTCTCTGACCGTCCCTCTTCTATCACTGGGCACTAGGGTGCTTGTATTAATCCGCCCAGTTCTGTCTATCACTGGCAGGCCGCACCTCCTTCAGCTGATCTCACCGTGGAAGCCGCCGCCTACTCCCGCCCTGCTGGGCGGATCAATCACGCCTCTTCCTTCAGGTCACCAGAGTCCGGAATCCTGCAGCTGCGGCACACTCACCCGCGGCACGGCCCAGAACCGGAATGTACTACCGCCGTCCAACACGGGTCCCGCCACCGGAGCGCAGGTACGCGATCTCTCCTTTACTCTGTTCCTCCAACTGCGCCACACGCTGCCCCCCCGCTGAGCTTTTTTTCCAGCGTCCCCAACTGCTTTCTCACGTGGGGGAACGAGTCTCCCAAGCTCGCTCGTGCCGCCGGGCTCTCTCTCTCTCTTCCGCTATCGCTGCCCATCCACAGCACTACTCCAGGGGAAAGCCTGCTGCAAATTACATTTCCCTCTGTGAGGAAGGCATAACAAAATAACCCACTATATTTCCCTTTGTGAGGGCTGCACAGCACAATACACAGTCACATCTACGTGTTGTATACCATTAACTATATCACTGTCTGAACTTATTTTTAGCATCTATTTATCAGGGTGTTACATTTGCGGTGAGTGATGTGCGGTGAGTGATGTGCGGTGAGTGATGTGCGGTGAGTGATGTGTGCTGAGCGATGTGTGCTGAGCGATGTGCGGTGAGTGATGTTCGGTGAGTGATGTGTGCTGAGCAATGTGCGGTGAGTGATGTGCGGTGAGTGATGTGCGGTGAGTGATGTGTGCTGAGCAATGTGCGGTGAGTGATGTGCGGTGAGTGATGTGTGCTAAGTGATGTGTGCTGAGCGATGTGCGGTGAGTGATGTGTGCTGAGCGATGTGCGGTGAGTGATGTGCGGTGAGTGATGTGCGGTGAGTGATGTGTGCTAAGTGATGTGTGCTGAGCGATGTGCGGTGAGTGATGTGCGGTGAGTGATGTGCGGTGAGTGATGTGTGCTGAGCAATGTGCGGTGAGTGATGTGCGGTGATTGATGTGCGGTGAGTGATGTGTGCTGAGCGATGTGCGGTGAGTGATGTGCGGTGATTGATGTGCGGTGAGTGATGTGCGGTGATTGATGTGCGGTGAGTGATGTGTGCTGAGCGATGTGCGGTGAGTGATGTGCGGTGAGTGATGTGCGGTGAGTGATGTGTGCTGAGCAATGTGCGGTGAGTGATGTGCGGTGATTGATGTGCGGTGAGTGATGTGTGCTGAGCGATGTGCGGTGAGTGATGTGCGGTGATTGATGTGCGGTGAGTGATGTGCGGTGAGTGATGTGCGGTGAGTGATGTGTGCTGAGCGATGTGCGGTGAGTGATGTGCGGTGAGTGATGTGCGGTGATTGATGTGCGGTGAGTGATGTGCGGTGAGTGATGTGCGGTGAGTGATGTGCGGTGATTGATGTGCGGTGAGTGATGTGCGGTGAGTGATGTGTGCTGAGCAAAAAAAAAGGGATCAGGCAGAGGCAGGGGAGAGGTGGGTGACGTCAATCGCTATCGCTCATTCCAGTACACAGGAGCGATTTCAAGTTTTGTGCTATGCAATGTGACTAGATTTGGCATGCATGCAGGCCAATCTAGAGCCGGCGATAGCGACGCGTGGGGCCGCACATCGCTATCGCTATGGGCTGTACACACAGAGCGAAGTGTGCTTCATTTCTAAGCAATCTAGTCACATTGCTTAGAAATTAAGCGATGATCGTTCCGCGTGTCTGCCCCATAGCGATGCGTGGCCCCGCGCATTGCTATCACTGGCTCAGATCTGCATGAAGTCAAAATCTGGCTAGATCGCAAGACTCTCATTGAGCCCTACAATTTAGATAGGATCGGGCCAGCACACCTCACGCGGAGCCCAATTCGGGCCGTGTGTACCCTCCTTAAGACACTGTCTGCGGATGTCAGCTTATAAAGTAAGAGTCAGTCACCAAATGTACACATCTGCGATCACAGCTCAGAAGTACAGTAAGTAGCTCTGTAACTAGACCACGGAATTATTTAGCAAAATAACAATTTTCCTAAAGTCCAGTTATGGGTTTTTTCTTTCTTGATTTTACATTTGGATTTGAAACATTATGTTGTTCTCTACTTTACCTCGTTACTTTGGTCCCAGCTAATTATCCTGTTTACTTTTCTTCTTTTTGTCCCTATTACAGCAGTAATCAGAGTATGTCAGCTGAAACAAGCACATGCTGAAGCTTAGAGGTTATTTAATGACATGGTGCATTGTTCGCAGACAGCAACCCACTGTGTGAAATCAGTTATTCGCTTTATTTTTCCAAGTGGAGGTAAAATTTGACAGGTTGCTATGGGTTACAGCACATTGCTGTAGCTGTGCTATAAGTAGTATATACTATAGACGGCATCTGATACAGGCCAAAAAGCTGATACAGCAGACAGCGACTGGCCCTGTTATTGTGTATTAATGAACCAGGTCACACAGTGCATTTCCACAGAGCAAGCGTTCCAAGCTAGCGACAGGGCACAATACCCAATTTAGGATGATATGTACTAACCTTCTAAAGAGGAGAAGTGGATTTGTTGCCTACAGCAACCAGATTCTAGCTATCATTTATCTTCTACATTCTATAAAGTGAAAGCTACAATCTGATTGGTTACTATGGGCAGCTACGACAAATTGTCCTGTTTTGAAGGTTTGTTAAATCTCGCCCATAGATAACTGAGACCAGGTGTTCAGGCGGGTGTAGTATGAGAGGCTGGCGGCCGGGATCCCGGGGGCCAGCATACCAGCGCCAGGATCCCGACCACCCGCATACCGACAGCTGGGCTTGCTGCACTCGCCACGCTGCGCTCGCTACGCTGCAGGCACGGTGGCGCGCTACGCGTGCTACGCTATTTATTCTCCCTCCAGGGGGGTCGGGGACCCCCAAGAGGGAGAATATGTGTCGGCATGCCAGTGGTCGGGATCCCTGCGCCGGTATGCTGGTCGCCGGGATCCCGGCCGGCGGTATACTGAAGACCACCCTGTTCAGGCTGCTTCAAGGGGATTCCCGCAGACATCAGTGGGCTCTCGTTGCTCCTACCATCCCAGTCTTTTTTCTGATGGACCACAGATATCATGGGGTATGTTCAATTGGTGTCGAAAACTGACATCTGTCGACAAGACGGCAGTTTTCGACTTTTTAAGGTCGAATCGTGATTCGACCTATTCAGTCCTATTCGACAAGTCGTGGAATTCGACTTGTCGAAAAGCACGTGGATCGGTGGAATAGCTGCCGATCCACGTGCTTGTGTCGAAAACAGGGCCAAAACCTGTCGGTTTTCGATCATCTCAGTTCGACTAAAAAAGTCGAATGAGATGGGGACAGCAGTGCCGGAGAAGGGGAGAGCCGAGGCGGGGACGTGGTGAGCAGCGCTGGAGGACAGCCGCCGCTCACAGCAGCGTCCACCCGGCTCCAGCAAGCGAGACCTCGCTTGCTGGAGCCGGGTGGATGCTGCCGTGAGCGGCGGCTGTGAGAGAGGGGGAGACGGGGAGCGGCGGCTGCTGTGACAGGGGGGACGGAGCGACGGCTGTGACAGGGGGGACGGAGCGGTGGCTGGTCGGGGGACAGAGCGGCTGCTGTGAGACAGGAGGGACGGGGGAGAGCCGCGGGCAGACGGGGGAGAGCAGCGCTACAGCAGTGGCTATATAGCTGCTACTGTAGCCCTACTCTCCCCCGTCTGCCCGCGGCTCTCCCCGACCCCCCCCCCCCCCCCCCACCCGCATCGCAAATCTACTTTTGTAAAAGTTGAATTGAGATGTCCATTGAATAGGCCAGGTCGGATCCATTCCGACAAATGAATGTCGAATGGATCCGACTTCAATTGAATATACCCCCATATGTCCTGTAGGAGTGAGGGAGGCGTATTATTATATATTTATTTACAGTTTCTTATATATCGCCGCATATTCGGTTGCGCTTTACAATTGTAACAACAGTAATAGGACAAACCTGGGTAATAACCTATTGCAGAATGGTCCTGCCACATTACAAAGGTTCTTAATGGCCTGCATGATAGGGTCACTCAGCAATGGTGGCCTGGGGTCAGGAGGGTGTGAAAGTGAAGAAAGATAAAATATGTGAGGTTATGTGTAGACTTTACAGAGGCGTTGTAATTACATAGGGAGGCATTAAAGGTTATGTGGGTGGGTCCGGAATTTGTTAAGCTTGTCTGAAGATGTGAGTTTTCAGGGAACGTATTGGTGACCCGATTTTACTTAACGTATCCCAACCATAGGTAAATGACTTGTTCCATGTTCAATAAATATCTGGGCAACACTTTTTCTCTTTAGAAGATTTGATACATCTCCCCCTTGGATATGCTGGGTACCACAATTTGCGCAAGTGCACAAGGTGCATAAGCAAGATGGCGGCATTTGGAACAAAGGGGTACATTTACTAAGCAGTGATAAGAGCGGAGAAGTGAGTCAGTAGAGAAGTTGCCCCATCAACCAATCAGCAGCTCTGTATAATTTTATAGTATGCAAATTATAGATGTTACTTCAGTGCTGACTGGTTGCCATGGGCAACTTCTCCACTGGCTCACTTCTCCGCTCTTATCACTGCTTAGTAAATGCCCCCCAAAGTATGGTGCAAGCACCCTGATGCTTCTAGCTTTGCGCTTGGCTGTGCAGAGCATTGCAGAAACAAGATTTCCTTCTGCGGAGCAAGATTATTGAGATGAGATAATTGAGGTGATGGAGGATTTGGGCACAGAGGGAAGGGGAGAGAGAGAGAGAGAGAGAGAGAGGCCTATATACCACATGGCAGTGATTGATCACAGTGTTTGCATGCCAGAATTCTGTGTTGGCCCCACCTACAGGTAGCCCCCCCAACCACGGTCATGGACATCCTTGCAAAGACCCATAGGTGTTGAAGATAAGAAAAGGCTGAGAACCACTGCTGTAGTGGATCATATCGTACTATCTGTACACAAGTAATCTTCTGCAATATACACAAACCATTTAGGCATTGTATGATGTTGGCCGCCCAGAGATTCCAAATTAATTTGCTAACCTAAGTGTTTGTTCAAATTAACCAGAGATTTCCTGTGGTCATGTGATTGCTTTCCTGCACACATTGGCCCTCATTCCGAGTTGATCGCTCGCAAGGCGATTTTAGCAGAGTTACACACGCTAAGCCGCCGCCTACTGGGAGTGAATCTTAGCTTCTTAAAATTGCGAACGATGTATTCGCAATATTGCGATTACTAACTACTTAGCAGTTTCAGAGTAGCTTCAGACTTACTCTGCCTGTGCGATCAGTTCAGTGCTTGTCGTTCCTGTTTTGACGTCACAAACACACCCAGCGTTCGCCCAGACACTCCCCCGTTTCCCCGGCCACTCCTGCGTTTTTTCCGGAAACGGTAGCGTTTTTTCCCGCACACCCATAAAACGGCCTGTTTCCGCCCAGTAACACCCATTTCCTGTCAATCACATTACGATCGCCGGAGCGATGAAAAAGCCGTGAGTAAAAATACTATCTCCATTGTAAAATTACTTGGCGCAGTCGCAGTGCGAATATTGCGCATGCGTACTAAGCGGAATTTCACTGCGATGCGATGAAAAATACCGAGCGATCAACTCGGAATGAGGGCCATTGTCAGTTCAGTGAGACGGTTGTAATCCCCGGCTTGCTGCGCTGAGATGCTCATCCTTACACTAATATAATAACAAGGGGGTATAAATAGAAGCAATTTAAATACGTCTTGAAGTTATTCTTACGTGTGATCTGTTTTCCTGGTGAATTATTTATTAATACAGCGCTTTACTGCTTTTTGTGAATGCTCTTTAAGTATTCATTTTCTAACTGCACAGCAACAGTATACGTTGTCCCTAAGGGATCGGGAAACGAACCCATATTGTTTGCCTTTGTTTGGGTCCCAGCTGTTGTTCTCAGCACGGTCTCTGCTGCAGGACTGTGGAACAACCTCCCCAGTGCCTGATCAATACAGACAAGTGTATACTAAAAGTATAGAGAGCAGATATTCAACATGGAATAAGTAATTTATAAAAGAGATAATTCCACCAAGAACACAAGACTTCTTATCAAAGCTTGGAGATAAAGTACCAACCAATCAGCTCCTGTCATTTCTCATTGGTTGGTACTTTATATCTCTCCCCAAGCTTTGATAAATCTCCCCCTTTAATAAGATGTAGCAAGCCTCCTAAAGAAGGGCAAGTGGAGGTGTTACCCATGCAACCAATCAGGTTCTAGCTATCATTTTCTAGGTTTTATATAAATTAATCTGATTGGTTGCTATAGCAACTTCCCCACTTGTTCTTGACAAGATTTGACAAATTTTCCCCCTTACTTTTGGGTGGCATACGCTAAATCAGTGGTTCCCTAATGCGGTCCTCATTTCACCCTAACAGTCCAGGTTTTACGGATATACATGTTTAAGCCCAGGTGGTTTAATTAGTTGAGGTACTCATTTTGATTACACCATCTGTGCGCAAACCCTGAAACCAGGAATGTAAGGATGCCCCCCTATCACAAGATGGCTGCCTAGATGTCTACTGAGCAAGTGCACTGCCATCTTGTCTGTACCGTGTAGAGCAGGGGTGGGGAACCTCCGGCACGTGGGCCTTATCCTGCCCAGAAAAGCATTTTGACCGGCCCGGGGCTAAGTCAAGGCAGCCACCGAGAGTAAAGCAGCCCACCGCTAACAGAATCCTGGGAGCTGTAGTTTTATCACACTGTGCACTGTATTCAATGTACGGTGTGAGAAAACTACATCTCCCAGGATGCAATGCGCGACAGATGATATGAGGCTGCTGTGTAAAGCCGTCCGTGCGCACGGCATCCTGGGCGATGTAGTTTTCTCACATTGTGCGAAAACTGCCTCATGATGCAGTGCATGGCAGACGGCGACGGGAGATGATATGAGGCAGCTTTGGAGAGAGAGGTCTGCTCTGCTGGTGGGAGGAATGGCTGTGCTGCAGTGCGGAGTGGATTCAGGACCTGGACCAGTGGTGTGCAGGAGTCTGGATGGCACCTGTCCTGCAGTGATGGTGAGTGCCCTGCTGGCACTATACTGGGTCATTATGTGTGTCTGTCATTACTAGGGGCAGTATGTTTGAGCAGCTATTACTGTGGCCATTGTGGGTAAGGAGCGCTAATGTGGACATTATGTGTAAGGCACGCCTACTTTCCTAGGAGAGCGCGCACACTGGGGGAAGGGGGGGAGAGGGTGCGCTTAAAAAATGGCCTGCGAATGATATTGAAAATATCCAAATGGCCCTTGGCAGAAAAAAGGTTCCCCACCCCTGGTGTAGAGTGACACGGTGGCAGACAGAAGTCTCCTGCTGCACTTATATGCGAGGCCTGGTTAATACCTGCCATTAGTTGTTCCAGTATGCCTACACTGCTACCCGTTTGTAGCATACACTCACTGGCTGGTGAGCTGTATGAAACCCTGCACCGCTCCAACACCAACCCTGCACCGCTCCAACACCTGTGTGTAACAGTGAGTACGGCTGTTTCCGCTATCTTGCAACAAACCAACACCACTGGTTAAGTATCTGGGCTGTACATAGTTTAGAGTCATCTGCTGGTGTGTGCCTATACAACGCTGCAATATCAACACCGGGTTGGTATCGTGTGGTCACCATACCGATGCTGGGATCCCAGCATATAGATGCCCGACTAGGGGGAGGGGGGTGAGCGCAACAAAGCCCCTTGCAGGCTCGTTGGTGAGCTGCTCTTGCCAAAGATTCTATTCCCGCTCTATGGGTGTCGTGGACCCACGAGTGGGAATAGCCCTGCTAGTCGGCATGCAGACTGTTGGGATTCTCCGTGGCCGGAATAAGCATGTAAGCTGCATGAGCAGTAGGTGCGTATAACAACATGTCATTAATAGTAGAGTAACTACTGTATATGTAGTAGGTGTGCAGTAGCCTGGAGGAAGATATACCGTACAGTGTAACAGAAGACGGAATGGCTGTGTAACTATGAAGACCCAGAGAGCCATGTCTGCAGCAAGCGCTCATAGAGAGTGGGAGATTAGACCGTCAGATCTGTTTATTAGCTAAAGCCAGTATAACTGGAAACTGTTCTAGAGGAACAGTTATGTGTATAATGATGTCAGACATGCTGACCTGACCCTCGCCGGGCTGGACAGTTATCCACCTATCCCAAAGCACAAAAGCTTCATGTCTACAAGGCCTGAACCGCACAGAGGCTTTCTCAGCAGTCTCAGCCGAGCATGACGTGGTTGTGCTTGAACGATAATTAATAATAATGTTTTTCTCTAACCTAGTTTAACTCACATATACTGTATTTTTGCCTGAGAAACGTCATATTCTGAGGCTCCTTTTGTGACACCTGTAGTATTGAAATACTACTTGTTGAATCTTTAAACGTTCCCACCATCTACACTTGTACCTGCTCTATGGCAGATGCAGTTTCCCGTCTGGGTGGCAGATTTATTAAGCCTGGTGAAGAGATAAAGTGGAAGGTAATAAAGTACCAGCCAATCAGCTCCTAACTTCTATGTTATAGGCTGTGTTTGAAAAATGACAGGAGCTGACTGGCTGGTGCATTATCACCTTCTACTTTATCACTTCACCGGGCTTAATAAATCTGCAAGTCCCAGCAAGCCTCCCCCGCAAGCTGGTACTTGGAGAACCACAAGTACCAGCATGCGGAGGAAAACCGGGCCCGCTGGTACCTGTAGTACTACTACTACTAAAAAAATACCCCAATAAAAACAGGAGACATACACCTTGAAAGTAAAAGTTTATTACATACATCCACACCTCCAAACATACATACTTACCTATGTTCACACGAGGGTCAGTCCTCTTCTCCATGTAGAATCCATGGGGTACCTGTTGGAAAAATTATACTCACATAATCCAGTGTAGATCGGTCCTCTTCTGTTCTATTTGTAATCCACGTACTTTGCAAAATAAAAAAACGGACACCCGACCACGCACTGAAAGGGGCCCCATGTCTTCACATGGGACCCCTTTCCCCGACTGCCAGGAACCCCCCCCTGACTTCTGTCTAAGAGGGTTCCTTCAGCCAATCAGGGAACGCCACGTCGTGGCACCCTCCTGATTGGCTGTGTGCTCCTGTAGTGTCTGTCAGGCAGCACACGGCAGTGATACAATGTAGCGCCTATGCGCTCCATTGTAACCAATGGTGGGAACTTTGTGGTCAGCGGTTGACCGAAAGTAACCTCACCGCTGACCACAAAGTTCCCACCATTGGTTACAATGGAGCGCATAGGCGCTACATTGTATCACTGCCGTGTGCTGCCTGACAGACACTGTAGGAACATACAGCCAATCAGGAGGGTGCCACGACGTGGCGCTCCCTGATTGGCTGAAGGAACCCTCTTAGACAGAAGTCAGGGGGGGTTCCTGGCAGTCGGGGAAAGGGGTCCCATGTGAAAACATGGGGCCCCTTTCAGTGCGTGTTCGGGTGTCCGTTTTTTTATTTTGCAAAGTACGTGGATTACAAATAGAACAGAAGAGGACCGATCTACACTGGATTATGTGAGTATAATTGTTCCTACAGGTACCCCATGGATTCTACACGGAGAAGAGGACCGACCCTCGTGTGAACATAGGTAAGTATGTATGTTTGGTGGTGTGGATGTATGTAATAAACTCTTACTTTCAAGGTGTGTGTCTCCTGTTTTTATTGGGGTATTTTTTTAGTAGTAGTACTACAGGTACCAGCGGGCCCGCTTTTCCACCGCATGCTGGTACTTGTGGTTCTTCAAGTACCAGCTTGCGGGGGAGGCTTGCTGGAACTTGTAGTACTGCTTCTAAAAACAATATTCAAATTGGCTATCAGCCCCCCATCCGCCGCCCTTGGATGGGGGGGACAGCCTCGGGCTTCACCCCTGGCCCTTGGGTGGCTGGAGGGGGGGGGGGGCCCTTGATTTAAGGGGTTCCCACTCCTCCAGGGTGCCCCGGCCAGGGGTGACTAGTTGGGTATGTAATGCCAGGGCCGCAGGGACCAATATAAAAGTGTCCCCCGGCTGTGGCATTATGTATCTGGCTAGTGGAGCCCGGTGCTGGTTTCAGAAATACGGGGGACCCCTACGCTTTTTGTCCCCCATATTTTTTGAACCAGGACCAGGCGCAGAGCCCGGTGCTGGTTGATTAAATATGGGGGAACCCCTGTCACTTTTCCCCCCATATTTTTTCAACCAGGACCGGCTCAATGAGCCCGAGGCTGGTTTTGCTTAGGAGGGGGGACCCCACGCATTTTTTATTTTTATTTTTAACAATGTTTTATTTTTTACGAAAGGTGCACAATGAAGCCCAGCACAGATCTCACAGATCCGGCCAAGATTCATTGTGTTAAAGTCGGCAGTGTTTTACAATTCACTCCCGTAAAACACTGCCAAAAAATACGAATGACATCGACATCGGTAAATACGAAAATGCAGAATACGGCAGCTTAGTAAATTAGTCGTAATAAATTCAAAAAGTTGCAAATTTACACTTTCGATGTCATTCGTGTTTGAACTTTAACCTCATTCGGAAAAATACGAATTTTAGTAAATATACCCCAATATCGGGATGCATGCACGGTGCGACCAAGACGCTTCATCGGTTTGCGTGAATAATGGAATAGCATCTGACTCACAGTCAGGCCCTATGTACTAACACTAGGAGGGTGAGCTAACTTTAGGAAGTAACATGCTTCAAAACTAATCAATGAATGTCATGAAATAGTCACATTTTATTGCATAGTTTTGATGGGGCCAGTTGGGGTGAATATGATTTTGCACAAACGTATTTCATGATTGCTAAGTAGATCCCTTAATTGGCCGCATTATGCTTAGGGATAATCCCCAGGTATAAAGAAGTGCAGAACGCTTAGTAACCTCTGAATTGCTTTAATGGTAGGAATAGAATATATTCTTCTTTGTGCTCTGTTGAAAGTAAAGATCTGAATCAGAGGTGGACGCAGTTAAAACGCCGCTGTGTCAGTGCTAAAACAGGCAAAAAAACGCAGGAGGTGTCTTGTGTTAAAAGATGCCCCCTGCCGGCTTCTGTGATCCGCTGCTCCGTCCAAGGACACAGCATCGGATCAACTGCATGACCATCGGACAGTAACCATCGGGTAACCCTTAGCAAAACATTTATAAAAACAGAGTAGACCCTGCAAATAAAATACATTGGAGGGAGCAAATGTATTAACCTGGAGAAGGCATAGAAAGTGATAAACCAGTGATAATTGCAAGGTGATAAACGTATCAGCTAATCAGCTCCGATATGCAAATTGGCAGTTAGGAGCTGACTAGCTGGTGTGTTTATCACCTTGCACTTATCACTGGTTTATCACGTCCTATGCATTCTCCAGGTTAATACATCTGCCCCTTTATTCCTAACGCCTGCCTACATTTATTCTACTGGACTAATTCCTGAGCATGCAGTCAAACACTTCACCTGTGCCTCATGCCTCATTCACTAGTGCCTCATACCTACAGAACTATGGGGGTCATTCTGAGTTGATCGCAGCTGTGCTAAATTTAGCACAGCTACGATCTTCTTCCCTGACATGCGGGGGGACGCCCAGCACAGGGCTAGTCCGCCCCCTCCCCCCTTCCCGCACAAATACAAAACCGTTGCACAGCGGCGATGCGTTTGTATTTGTGGAGTAACTCCCAGCCAGCGCAGCTCCTGCGGCCAGGAGTTAATTGTCCGGCCACGCCTGTGTTGGCCGGATCACGCCGTCATCCAGCCCTCTCCCGCCAGCGACCGCCTCTGTCTCAGAGGCGATCGCTACGCAACGATGGCTGCACTGCGGCGTCAGCGCATGCGCAGTTCCGACCCGATCACTGCGCTGCGACAAACTGCAGCGAGCGATCGGGTCGGAATGACCCCCTATATGCCCATGATTATTGGATCAGTCTCTTCCGCTAGCTGCTGATGACAGGGACAACTGTGTGTCAGTAACATTTATATAGCACACACAGTCCCTGCCCCGGGGAAACTTACAGTCTATGGGGATGATTCAGGTCTGGGGCTGAAAGGCACGGTTGGACGCAGACGTCAGGTGATTTGACAGTCTGCATCTGTTTGGGAGCACGGGAGGGGGCGGCGATGGCCTCCGTTTCCGAAAATGGGGGCGTCACCTACATTTTGTGGGAATGCTGGTCTCAGGGTCTCCATCTTCTCAATTCCTGGCCTCAGTGACGGAACTGCGGCGGCCAGTCTGCATAACGTCATGGGTTACTTACCCAACCAGAGGGTCACGCTTGCATGCAGTAAGCGTCTACAGTACTTATCAGACGCCTCCTGCTGCATTACCATATCTGAGCATCGCTGCTGCTTCCAAGTAAGCACTTTCCAACCAAATCTGAATCACCCCATACATTCCCTACCACAGTGACACATAAACACACACACTAGGGTTAATTGTCAGAAGCCAATTAACCTACCAGTATGTTTTTGGGTTCTGGGAGGGCACTCAAGCACATGAAGGAAACTGCCGCAAGTGTTGGAGAGAACATACAAACTCCACACCAAATCGGACCCTGGCTGGAATCGAACCCATGACCCCAGTACTGTGAGGCAGCATTGCTAACCACTGTGCCATTGTGCTGCTCACAGCAATTCAGACCCCGTAGTATAGTTGTTGTCAGTCACCTCCCAGCACACAGTTCATTGAGTTCTGTTACTGGTGTGTGAGCTGAGCCTGGCTTCATTGCTTCACCAGTTCCATAGTTAATTTTTACCAAATGTTTCAGTTTTTATGGATTGCACATTTAAATGTAGATTATTGCTGATTACAGATAATCTGTTAATTGGAGATTCTTGACTGATTGCGGATGCGTTGGCCTCTTTATTGGGGTACAGTACTTATTGCAATCAGCCTGTACAGATAGCAGCATCCTGATGAGGTCCTACTCAGCATTCAGGACACATGCTGGGTTATGAAATTCACAACGGCTACCAGGGATATGGACGTCAGTGAAGTCTGGGAAATGTTAAAGGAAAACGTTTATTTTTTGGGTCTTTATTACATATGTTCTAAATGAGTTGGCAGAAATATCTCTGTCGGTATTTCTTTACCGTTCTGTGTTCTTCAAACCACTTCTTCGCTGCTGACGTTTGCATTGTGACTTGGGGTCGTCAGCAGATTCACCTTCAGGATCTGCAGACTGTTTTCAGCCCCTGCAGGTGACACTTCAAGACATGAAAAAGGAAAAAGATGAACAAATAGACGCAGAGGGAAAAGCAAGGCGATTCTGCAGCTATTTTTTTGGGTGTTTTGCACTATGCATACATGGACGGAAAAACTGGTATCCGGTCTGAAGGTCGACAGTGTTTAGGTCAACCACTGTTGGTCGACAGTCACTAGATCGACATGGTTCCTAGGTCGACAGGTCAAAAGGTCGACATTACTTTTTCACAATTTTTTTCTTTATTTGAACTTTTTCATACTTAACGATCCACGTGGACTACGATTGGAACGGTAATCGAGCGAAGCGAGCCATGCGAGGGGGCACGGTGCACTAATTCGACTTCCCGGTCACTGGGGGTCATTCCGAGTTGTTCGCTCAGTAAATTTCTTCGCATCGCAGCGTTTTTCCGCTTAGTGCGCATGCGCAATGTTCGCACTGTGACTGCGCCAAGTAAATTTGCTATGCAGTTAGGAATTTTACTCACGGCTTTTTCATCGTTCTGGTGATCGTAATGTGATTGACAGGAAGTGGGTGTTTCTGGGCGGAAACTGACCGTTTTATGGGAGTGTGTGAAAAAACGCTACCGTTTCTGGGAAAAACGCGGGAGTGGCCGGAGAAACGGAGGAGTGCCTGAGCGAACGCTGGGTGTGTTTGTGACGTCAAACCAGGAACGACAAGCACTGAACTGATCGCAGATGCCGAGTAAGTCTCGAGTTACTCAGAAACTGCACAGAGATGTCTTATCGCAATATTTCTAATCTTTCGTTCGCAATTTTAAGATGCTAAGATTCACTCCCAGTAGGCGGCGGCTTAGCGCGTGCAAAGCTGCTAAAAGCAGCTTGCGAGCGAACAACTCGGAATGACCCCCCCTGTACGGAGAAAATGACACCAAAAAAACATGAAAAACTCCTGTCGACCTTTTGAACTGTCGACCTAGACTATATCGACCTAGAACTCCCGTAGACTTTCCAACCCTGTCGACCTAGTGCCTGTCGACCTATAATGGTCGACTGAAACATTGTCGACCTAGAACCTGTCGATGCAATGATCCACACCCGGAAAAACTGCACCTGCCATAGGCTTGTTGCTAGCTTTGATGGTGCGACCGAATGGTAATTCTCCGCTGACCGTGGGCATCTAATCCTTGTACATTCACATGTCCGAACGTACACCAGGGAAGGGCTGTGTCATTTACATATGAGTTTGGCCATGGCCTCTCTAAACTCTAAATCTCTCTGCACATGTTACATCTGCCCCACCTGCCGTGCAGCATGGTTTCACCCAGGTGCACAGTTATTCCCAAATTAGAATCCGGCCCTTTGTACATAAGCCTGAGTGTGAATCACTATTGCAGGTATGTTACAGTACAAATGTGGGTTTATTGGTATAGTGCAGAGGTTCTCAAACTCGGTCCTCAGGACCCCACACAGTGCATGTTTTGCAGGTCTCCTCACAGAATCACAAGTGACATAATTAGCTCCACCTGTGGACCTTTTAAAATGTGTTAGTGAGTAATTAATATACCTGTGCACCTGCTGGGTTACCTGCAAAACATGCACTGTGTGGGGTCCTGAGGACCGAGTTTGAGAACCACTGGTATAGAGCTTTACATATGATAGCTGTCACTGCAGGGCTGCTGTAAAGCGATTAGAATAGGACCAACCTGGTGTTTACATAGATCATAGCTGAGTTAGAATCGGTCATGGGAACAATCGGCGGCTAAACTAGAATGTTGTAAAACCTGCACTGTTTACACAGGAACACAGAATGCTACAGTATTTCACAGCAATGAGCCCCTTTAAAAAAAGAGAGGAAACATTAATAAATGACACATATCTGTACACAAGACATACATTGTTGGAGATATATATAATATAAATATGCTATAGATAATAATAATAAAAATAGGTGAAAGATGTCATGCTGCCAATTTTATTATTATAATAATAATAATAATAATAATAATAATTTTAGTTATATAGCGTTTTTTCTCTAACAGGACTCAAGGCGCTTTACAGACATCAGAAACAATACACATAATACAGAAAATGTAAGTGATACAGCAATAGATAAGTCACACAGACATGACATAAAATGCGGAGATTGTAACGTCTTAACACTCAGAATAGGGTTCCAAAAAAACCACCAGGTCCATGTATTTTTCATCCCATCCACAGGTATTCCAGATGAGGCAGCCATGTTGGGCGCAGTACGAAGGTTACGCTGTGGGAGGTGAACCAAACAGGGGCCCAATGCATAAACTGACACTTGTGTAGTAGTATGATATACCCTGTATGGAAAGATCCCCACGAAGAACATCCTGCCTGAGGAGGAACCATCCCAGGCCACCATCTTGAATGCACTGCGTAGGTCACACTGGCAGGGTGTGCAAACAGTGGAGGTACACATTACAGGAATAGCACACAGTGGGGTGGAAGAGAAAAAAACACATGGTAAGAAAACATTTGCAGGTAACCAATGGGGGAATTAGAATAACATTATTTTTATAAAATTATAAATATCCTGGTCTCATGGGTAGGTGTGAGAATGTGGGGATGGAAATGTCGCTGCTTAATCTGCTCCTAGTGATTGTTTTTTGACTATCACTTTTACGTTAAATACCAGTATTTGACAAATTAGTTCATTATAGCCCCCCCCATATAAACTGTATAAGCAGTTACATAAAAACAGCTGGTTATGCTGTTGGGCAGGGACCGCACAGTTTTACCATTTTTTTTTCTCGCTGACCTGTGCGTGCTTCAGTCAGACTCGCACCTTGTATTACATAGTGCAAATTACCGAACAAACTTGCATCATACTTGCAGCGAGATGGTGCGAGTTTGTTTTGCAGCTTAACTCGCACCATATTACATTCCACCCTTGGAGAGAGATAAATTAGAGACAAATAAAGTACCAACCAATTAGTGCTTAGGGGACATATACTAAGCAGTAATAAAAGTGGAGAAGTGAGCCAGTGGAGAAGTTGCCCATGTCAACCAATCAGCTGCTCTGTATACTTTTATAGTATGCACATTATAAATGTTACGTCAATGCTGATTGGTTGCCATGGGCCACTTCTCCACTGGCTCACTTCTCCACTTTTATCACTGCTTAGTACATCTCCCCCTAAAGTCTTGGAGAGAGATAAAGTGGAGATGGATAATCTACCAACCAATCAACTCCTGTCATTTTTCGAACACAGGCTGCCTGTAACATGGATGTTAGGAGCTGGTACTTTATCTCTCTAAGGCTTAGTCATAGACCCATATCTCTCTCTCCACTTTATGTCTCTGGAAGGCTTATTACATCTCCCCCAGGAAGTAAAAATATAATAAAAAAAAACTAAAAAAAAAGAAACAATTGTATATTTTAATTAAGAAAATTAAAATACAGTGTTTTGCACAACAAACAATATATAAATGAAAGGACACTTTAGGAAAAGCAAAAATAACAGTGAGAATATATACTTTCCAGAATGGAATCTGCCACAGCTATTATCACTCCCTATCTGTGCGGAACAGGACTTAGAACAGGACAACGCTGTAATCTACAAACCTCTAGAGAAGCCAAACAAACATTCTGCAAAGGAGGAACTGTGACAATCTGCCTGAGAACTATGGCACACCTGCTCGAAAGCCATAAACGCTCAGCCAAACAGCGCTGTACCTACACAGCGCGCCGACACATTACAGCTGTAAAAGACTAAAAATAGTCAAGGATTTTTTGTGTGCAACGACCTTTATTATGTGATTAAATCAAGTCCTTGTCTGCAACCGTATAATTAAAACACCTACTATATGTCCTTAAAATGTCCCTGGTAGTCAAAAGCTCCTTTGTTTTGCTTTATTTTTATACGCAACCTATTGGAACGGCGGAGGGGTACATGTTTAATGCTATAGTGTGGGCAAATGATCTTCTTTCACGCAGCTGCCTGATGAGAAGATATAGAAAAGCCACGAGGGAATAAATGGGGGGGTGATGTATTGGGGACGGGCTTTGTTGCGCAGCGTCGTAGCGCCATATGGTAGGCCATGAAAGGGACATTTTTTATTGCACAATTGATTACACGAATGTTTAAATATGCATTAGTGCCATCAGCAGACACTGAGCGTGAAAGGCTGTGCGGGTCTGAGGGTGAGGGCGTCTATAAGCTACTTAGGACAATCACTGCAGGTCCAGCACCGAGTCCTGTGCACAATATATCATTGCAAAAGGAGGGATTGTGGACAGCGTCCGACTGGCAGAAGGTGAAATCTGCAATGCAGATTATAGGAAGCAGCCTGGTTATTCAGATGTAGGAGTGGGGAATGTAAAAGCTGGCCTGTCTTTGCTGTAATTGTATAGAAAAGGTTCCAGTGTGCTGCAAGTCCTTGGGGAGAGATTTGCCATTTCACTCCAACAGACCCATAAGTCAGTGCAGCAGAAGGACAATGATTAACTCGCCCGCAGTGAATTACTTGTGGTGACTTTTCTAAGTGCTCATTGTTCTCCCCGTATTCCTCTTAATTAGAATAAATAAACAGATAAATTATATGAATACCCTAAACAAAACCAGACATTCTGAATGCAACATAAAATGAACGGGTTACTATGCTGGAACATTGTCTATAAGCAGTACGCTCTCTATGTACCCCATCTGTGTCACCAATGTCTGTCTACCCCTCCCCTTAGAATGTAAGCCAGGGGTGGCCAACCAGAGGTCAAAGAGCCAGAAAAGTTCCGTAGTCAAGGGACAAGAGCCACTATCATGCGCGCGCACAAAAAATGGGGGCGTTGCCTAGTTGTCACAAAGCCACGCCCCTATGTGTGCGCACACTTTTCGGTACAACGTTTGTAGGAGTATGACCTTGTGTCATAACCCCGTTTTTAGTCATGTTGTACAGTGCCACATACATATAATTCCCCAGTACAGTACCACATACATATAAAAATGCCTCCACAGTGCCAGATACATACATGTCCCTACAGTTCCAGATATATATATGCCCCACAGGGGTGGTATTCATGTGACCGCCGGTCAGCTGACCGACAGTCACATGACCTCCTCCACCAGCCCGACGGGTCACTATCCCGACGGTCGGCATGCCGACCAACAGGGACTATTTCCACTCGTGGGTGTCCACGACACCCATAGAGGGGGAATAGAACCCGTGGCGACGGCAGGTCGCCACCGAGCCCGCAAGGAACTTGCTGCACTCGCGCCTCCCCGCCGGGATCCCGGCGTCGGTATGCTGCCGGGATCCCAGCGTCGGTAAGCTGACCGGCAGTCAGGAGACCGCCGCTCAGCAGTACTACACCCCCCCACAGTGCCAGATACATTTATGCCCCACAGTGCCAAATACATGTTTGCCCTCACAGTGCCAAATACACGTCCCCACAGTGCCAAATACATATATGCCCCCACAGTGCCAAATACACATGCCCCCACAGTGCCAGATATGCCCCCAGTGCCAGATACACATGCCCCCACAGTGCCAGATATGCCCCCAGTGCCAGATACACATGCCCCCACAGTGCCAGATATGCCCCCAGTGCAGATACACATGCCCCCACACAGTGTGCCAGATATACCCCCAGTGCAGATACACATGCCCCCACACAGTGTGCCAGATATACCCCCAGTGCAGATACACATGTCCCTACTGTGTGCCAGATATGCCCCCAGTGCAGATACACATGCCCCCACACAGTGTGCCAAATATGCCCCCAGTGCAGATACACATGCCCCCAGTGTGTCAGCTATGCCCCCAGTGCAGATACACATGTCCCCACAGTGTGCCAAATATGCCCCCCGTGCAGATACACATGCCCCCACAGTGTGCCTCCCCCCAAGAGCTGCTCACCACCCTGCTGCTGTGAGGGGAGGAGAGCACAGCGCGTGCCTCTCCTACCCCTCCGTCTCCGGCAGCGGTGTCTATCTGAAATTCGGCGCCGGGCCGTGAGCAAATCAGAGCCCGCGGTCCGGCAGCCAATCAGGAGCCTCAGCTGCCGGTCCACGAGCTCTGACTGGCTCACGGGCCGGCGCCGAATTTCAGATAGACACAGCCGCCGGAGACCTTAGACGTCTGTGCGCCCGGCTTGGCTGTGTCAGTGTGTGCGCGCACTGTGTGGGGCAGCGGTGGCCAGGAGCGAATCGACTCGAGCTGCATGCGGTGGATGAAAAAGCCGTGGTTGGCCACCGCTGATGTAAGCTCTCACGAGTAGGGCCCTCTTCCCTCATGTGCTTATCCTTTTCTTACTTTAATAATACTCAACTGCCCCAAATCCTGCAGTTGTTTGGCCACCTTGGACTTATCTCTATGTCGTATACTGGTGTAGTTATGCTTAGTTACCCTGTACTTGTCCTATATTGTCTTCAACTGTAAGTCACTGTTTTCCTTTTTTGATTATGTGCATATGTACTCTGTAATTGGGCGCTGCGGAACCCTTGTGGCGCCATATAAATAAAGGATAATAATAATAATAATAATAATAATAATAATATATGTTTTGTGGAATGGTTACTGTGTACAGAAGAAAAGTCCTACGTTTTAGGAATGCTAGTGTTCCACTAGTGGAGACTATGGAAGAGGTGGCACTTATGGGCCCTACACACTAAGCGATAACACTGAAAGATATGAACGATCTTGTTCATTAATTTACGAGATATCGTTCATATCGTTCAGTGTGTAGGCACCAACGATGAACGATGCGCGGCCCCGCTCTCGTTCATCATTGGTGCCGAGTCGTTTATACATGCATGCCAATATGGACAGTCTCGTCCATATTGGCATGCAGGGCTATGGGGCCGGGTGACGGGGGGAGTGAAGAAACTTCACTCCCCTCGTCATTCCCCTCCGCGCGCCGCCGGGGAGTCCGTCGGCTGTATCGGCCATTAGGCACCTTGGTGGCATATCCGCCAGTGGGTGGGGCCTATTAGAATACTATACCTTCAGATGTTTTACTGAATTTTGTGGAAAAAAAAGAAAGTCTCGATAGAATATATATTCATTTTAAAGTGCGGCTGCAGCCTACACACTGTGTGAGTAGAACTTTTATTGAAGGCATTTTGACACAGAAAGAAGAAAAATTGCAGGTGCACACCCTAGGCACCAAGCACTGCTAATAACAATAATAATAGTGCTTGGCCAAAAATATATGGGCCCACTGACCCTGTCGAGGTGGCCTCATAATCAGGTTGGTCCTTAACGCTAAGATACATGTATATGGCAGCCAATCAGTTCATTAGTTCACTGTGGTAGCAACATGTTTCTAAAACTTTTTATTTGGAAATTGGATCTTTCATTGATTTGCCTGCTTCAGCACAGGTGGGTCATTCAGTCATGTTTATGAGAGGGAAGAGGGTGCTTACATTAACCTTTGCTTACAATACTTTATTTGCCAGTTTTAGGTGTAAATGCCTACAAATCACATGGGTTATGGAACCAAAAACACTCCGCCAGTTGTCAGTCATATTGGCAAATGTGGGCGGATGATGACATCGCACCAGCTCCAGGCGTTCAGCCGGAATGCCCTGATTTGAGCACTGGAGGTTCTCACACATGGGTAGAAATGACAGCTGGCGCCTGATCAGGTGACTGGCATACTTGCCTAGTAAGGAGCCAGCTTTCATTTCTTTTTTTTTTTCAATTCAATATTTTTTATTGATTTTACATTTGTATTTTAAACAATAAAACAAAATCACTAATCGGCTAAACAAAAAGAAAAGAAAAAGATAAGAAAGAGGGAAATAGAAAGAGCAAAACAATGTGCTAAGCAAGGGAATGCGCAGATTCCCAATTCACATCATTACTACATTACAGTCATAGCAAATAAGACGTGCAGGGTTATCTCTCGAGTATACCATCGTGAGTCAGAAGAAATGACACATCAAATTGACTTAATCAGATACATCATTCAAATACTTCCGGACAGCTGATCCGTCACTTGTATATAATTATACATCACTAACGTCAAGTATAGGTAAGTATATGGCCGGTCGCGGGCCCCAGGGGTGATACACGAAAGGGACAGTCGCATGGCTAATATAGATCCTTCTCACATAACTCCACCCACATTCCACGAAGCGTGGCTCATCCTCCCCTCACACTCCTGTATTAGACACAGACTGGAAAGTGTCAGTCATTATGGCTCGTCGAGTTAGGAGAGCTGAGCCATCTGCCCCAAATGTCATAGTACTTCTTCCCCGCCTTCCTGGCCATGTATACATACTTCTCGTGGGCAGCTGTTGTATTAACAAGCGAGACCCAAGATTGTACAGTAGGAGCATCCTTAGCCAGCCATAATCGAGCAACACACACCTTGGCAAGAGCACATAGATTGATCAAGTATCGTTTGCTAGGAGCATCCAGGGCGTCTTCCTCCAAGGCTGCCAACACACACACCACCGGGGTACACACTACCGACGGAATCCCAGTCGACACTATGATTTTGATAATACCAGACCAGAATATTACCATCTCAGGGCAAAGCCAGATAATATGCCAAAAATCAGCCCCCAAATCACCACATTTTGGACATCTGGCCGAGTGGGTACCGCCTATGCGGGCTAATCGCACCGGCGTCATATACACTCTGTGCACAATAAACAATTGGATTTGCTGATATCTAGAGGTAGTGGTAGCTAATCGTGGAGAGCATAAAGCTCCTTCCCAGACCTCGTCTGAAATTGGTCCCAGGTCAGATTCCCATTTATTTCTAAGAGAAGACAACGGGTCAGAGTAGTGGGACTGAAGCATATTCGTGTATATATTGGAAACCAAATGGCCGCCTTCTAGAGTTTGCAAAAGTGATTTAATTGGGGAGTCTAGAATCATCGGAGGGGTGTTAGAAAATTGTGCATTAATCGCATGTCTCAGCTGCAAATACCGATAGAAATATGGAGATGGCACATTAAATTCCTGTTGGAGCTGCTGGAAAGATTTTAGTATATCGCCATTATACAAATGACCCAGAGATGTTACCCCCCACTTCCCCCATACCACCCTGGTTTGGAGCGAGGCCAATTCTGGGAAACCAAGGACATTGTCCAATGGAGTATCCGGGTCTATACCCTGGCCCTTCAGAATAGCATGTACCTGCTTCCATATAAGAGTGGCCTGTTTTATTATAGGGACCTTAGATAGTTTAATATTCCCACAAAGTAGCAGTTGCAACGGCGTGCCATCAGGATATTCCTGCAAGAGCATTTGCGAGTGCACAGTGAGACTGTCGGAGTTAGTCACCCATTCCCAAATGTGCGCTAATTGTGCAGCGTAGTAGTAAAATTTAAAAATAGGGAGGGCCAAGCCCCCTGCCGATCTAGGTCTAGACAAGGTGTCAAGCTTCAAACGTGCTCTTCTGCTGGCCCAGATCAAGGAAGACAGCAAGCTATCAATTTGTCTGAATACCTTTAAGCCTATATATATGGGCGACTGCTGAAGAACATAGAGGAGCTTAGGCAGATACACCATTTTCACTAGATTGACCCTACCAGTGATGGTCAGAGGCAAATTCCCCCAAACCTTGACTTTTGAACGGAGATAGACAATCTGCGGTGTAATATTAAGAGAGACATAAGTACAAGGATCATTCGACACCCATATCCCCAGATACTTGAAGGAGTCTACCCACTTAAGCGGGATATAAATCAGTGGGGAAACCGGTATTGGACCCCTAAGTGGAGCAATAGTCGATTTGTCCCAGTTTATAGTAAGCCCGGAGAAACGTCCATAAGTATTTATCATATCCAAGATTATAGGCATAGAGGAGACATAATCATCAATAAATAGCAAGAGATCATCCGCATACAATGCTATTCTATCTTCTTTTGCGCCCACCTTAAGACCCAAAATATCTTTACTGGCTCTAACCAGACATGCTAATGGCTCAATAGCTACGGCAAACAGGATGGGGGACAGAGGGCAGCCCTGCCTCGTTCCCCTGGACAGGGGGAAGGAATGTGACACGTATCCATTAACGGAGACCCTGGCCATGGGCAGTGAGTAAAGTAGTTTAACATAATTAATAAAATTAGGGCCCATGCCAAATCTACTCATGGTCTCCCACAGGAAGGCCCACTCCACCGAATCGAAGGCCTTTGCGGCATCCAGAGAAGCTACAACAGAAGAGCAGGCCTCCCCATGAGAAACCTGAAAATGAGCAAACAAGCGTCTTAAATTAACAGCGGTGGATTTACCAGGCATAAAGCCTGTTTGGTCCGGATGAATAATTTGGGTTATAACCTGATTAAGTCTGGAAGCCAGAACCTTAGCTAGGAGTTTAACATCTGTGGACAGCAGAGAGATAGGACGATACGATTCAACTCTCCGGGGGTCCTTGTCCGGTTTGGGAATCACTATAATTAATGCCTCCGCCATAGATGAGGGAAGCGCATTTTGCGCAAGTATAGTATTAAATAAAGTAAGCAACTGAGGGGCGAAAAATTTAGCGTGTTTCTTATACAGTTCGGATGGAATACCATCTAGGCCACAGGCCTTACCATCTGGAGATGCGGTGATTGCTGCCTCTATCTCTTCCACCAATATAGGAGCATCAAGAAGAGCTCTAGCCTCACTAGTAATACAGGGCAACTGGATTTGATCTAAATAATTACACAACTCTAGCGGGGAACATGTGAGTTTGGAGCCATAAAGTGCCTGATAATAAGACACAAATTCCGTAACAATTTGGGGGGTGCGATCCAACACTATCCCAGCCGTATTCACAATCTCCACCACCGTACGAGAGGAGCGGTCCCCTCTGGCAAGAGTAGCCAAATATGAACCCGGTCTGTCCCCAGTAGCGTATTGAACATGGGAGGAGAATAGAAGCCTATGTTGGGTTTTCCCCCACAAGTACTCCTTCCATTCATTCTGAGCATGGAGCCAGTCTAATTTAGAGCTGTCCAAACCATCCTGTATGTGCACCATCTCAGAAGCGACAACCCGAGCCTCTAATTCAGCTTCACGTTTCCTATAAGAGGATTTAAGACTACCCACTCTTTTGATCAAGGTCCCTCTCAGGAAGGCTTTAAAGGTATCCCACAATAAAGAAACATCGGTAGTATCAACATGAGAATCAAAGAATTCCAACCAGCTGAGCTCCAATTCGGATCCCTCACCCATATGTGTGAGCCAGAAGGGGTTAAGCTTCCATACCGCCTGGCCTCTCTGACAACCCAGGTCAATATGAACCGACACAGGGGAGTGATCCGAAATACCCCTAGTCTCATATCTAACATTCCGAATCATAGGCAGGAGTTCCCGAGAGAGGAGGGCCAGGTCTATCCTAGAGAAGGAAGCGTGGGAGTGTGAAAAACAGGAGTATTGCCTCAGGTCAGGATATTTCAATCTCCAGGGATCGATCAAGCCCAGCTCAGAGACAATATCTGCAAATGAAGACCGCTTCGGTTGAGGGTTGGAGGATGCCCTAGAGAACCTATCCAGTTCATGATGTAAAACATTGTTAAAATCACCCATACATATTGCAGCCACCCCCGGGGATGCAGCCATAAAAATAGATGCCTTTTTGAGTACGTCAGAGGAATATGGAGGGGGCACATATACAGCTAGCAATAGTAAGGGAACAGAATTAATTTTACATTTTAAAAAAACATACCTGCCCCATCGATCTGTCTGCACACTATCCAACACGAAAGGTACAGACTTTTTAATCAAGATAGACACTCCCCGGGACGCTGTGGTGTGCATGGAATGGAAAGCCCACCCCACCCACGGCTTTTTAAGTGACATGATCCTTGCACCCACCAAGTGGGTCTCCATCAAACAAACCACATCTGATGTGTACTGCTTGATCTGTCTGAGTACCAGGGAACGCTTAATTTTGTCATTAATCCCCCTTACATTCCAGGACAGAAACTTAACCAGAGCCATAACAAAGTAACACATTAACAAAGCAGACGACCCGCGACCAGCCACCCCCAGCACACTCCCAACAGACCACACTCCGAATCAGCTGCAACAAAAACACACTAGAGACAAGCACATTGCACGTCAGAAAATAAAAACAAAACAATAATTTCTTAACAAAACCCCTACCCCCACCCCGTATACTACTAGGAACTTGCAGCATACCTGATACCCGAACGACCAACCCTGTAAATTAACAAACCCTAACTACTAGGGCAAAACTACCTTAACACATTTTCTAAGGCCAAAAAGAAAACAAAAAGAGGGGCCAAGAATTCAGTGACTGTAAGACAATAGAAGCTTCCAGCTAAATTCAAGTCCTCCCCCCCTAGGCCGTCAGATCAACCCCATTAATATAACTATTTGGGACCATACAGCGAAACTGATATATGCAGGCGGTCCCGAAACTAGTATAAAGAACTAAACCAGGATATTACCAAAGGCAACAGGGGGCAGATATACGGATATAGGTGAGCACTGCACCATTTTATGTAAGATTGAATGTTGTCTCCTAAGAATATCCCAGCAATCTTCCCGCCAATAGTATCTGTATCTCCCTCCCGAAACACACCACAGGCAGTAAATAAACAGCATACTTGCAAATAGAGAAACAATATATATAAGTTCAGTCAGCGGCCAGTGCTCGCCGTGCCGGAAAGCGTCCGTCCAACCACACCGATGCCTCACGCGGAGACGTGAAGAATTTAGTTTCTCCATCAGAAACAACCCGCAGTCTGGACGGGAAGAGCATAGCATAAGGGAGGTTCAATTCACGCAGCCTGCGTTTCACGGGGATAAACAGAGCTCTATCCTTCTGGACATCAATAGCAAAATCTGGAAAGACTGATATCGGAGAGCCGTTCCACTTGAGGGGGCCCTTAGTACGGGCCAGTTTCAGAATCACGTCTCTATCCCGGTAATGAAGGAGCTTGGCAATAAATGTACGGGGAGGCGCCCCCGGAGGCAATGGACGCATCGGGACTCTGTGGGCGCGCTCCACCGCAAAGTGTGAGGTGAACTCCTCTGCTCCAAACACATCCAGTAGCCACTTCTCAAGAAATTTTTCGGGGGAGGCACCCTCCTCTTTCTCAGGGAGACCAACAAAGCGGACATTGTTCCGTCGCAATCTTCCCTCCATATCCGTCATCCTTCTATGTACCTCCGACATCTGCGACTCCAGAGCAGAAGTACGTCTACCAAGTGGCGCGACCGTGTCCTCCAGTGTGGATATACGTGTTTCAACCTCACCGACCCTCTCCCGCACCCGTTGAAGGTCTTGGTGTATAATGGATAAGTCCGCTTGGACCTGACCGATCCTGTCGGCCAAGCGGGCTTCGCTGGCCGTAACCGCATCCAGCACCTTCTGCAGAGCGGTATCAGTGGCCTCCACCGAAGAGGAGCTAGCTGACGGAGAAGGCGGAGATGGAGTCGACAGTACCTCCCCTCTCGGCTGGGACCGCGTCGAAGGATTCCTAGCGAATTTCTCTAGCGTCGCCGCAGCCGCGGCGGATTGATGCGGTTTGACCATTTTAGCCAAGTAGACGGCAGGGAGCAGGGGAGTATAGTATATCAAAGTCGTCCAGCTGCTAAGAGTGAATATGTATAGTATAGTATAGTATATCAAACTGTCCAAGCTGCCCTGTGGACACGTAGTATACCAATACTGTCCAGAAGCTGCCTATGGAAGTGGCAGTATATCGAGTCCGTCTAGCTGCAAAGCGTCCAGATGCCACATACAGCAATAGCAGAGGGCTACCAGGAGAGGATACACAAAGCACAGTGTATTAGGGTATTATGGCAACCCAGCAGCCAGCATGTACTGTATCCCAGGTCTGGAGGCAGGGAAGCTCTCCCACAGGCACCCCAAAGTACACTCTGTCCCCCCCAGCAATATGACCTGTTCCCCAGGAGACAGGCAGGGAGTTGGAGCTCCAATGAGAGAGCAAGTGGGAGGCGGCAGGACCCGCAGCAGCACCCTGGCAACGGATTTATTAGTATTTTATTAGTGTCTCCCCCGGGCACAAACGGAGCAGAGAGAGCTCCTGCTAGGGCCCCCGGCGCCTCGGCTCCACACAGCGGCGGCAGGAGGATCGGGGACCGGGAGTGAGTAGAGCGGCAGCGCGGGAGGACGGGAGAGCGGCGTCCCACGTGATGCGGCAGGCCCGGCGCCCCGATCACAGAAGCAGTGCGGCCAGAGCAGGAGAGCAGCCCGCGGCTCCCAGCTTCACACACAGGTCCCTCCACAGCGTAGCACCTGCACTGGGGCAACTTGTAGACCCAGGGGGGGACACAGGATGAAGAGAGAGGATATTGTAGCTGGAGAGCACACAGTTAGTGTGTTACTCCATGTCCGCCGTAGCCACGCCCCCCAGCTTTCATTTCTACCTGTACCTCAGAACCCTTCTTTTCTCCACCGCTTGTATATCAGATGCCTTCCGGGAAGAGGGGTGCCAACTAGTAACAAGTACCCAGTGGCATTGAGCACTTGACGGGGGTCCATGTAACATGGAAGATGGGGGAGGCAGGGGTATATAGGTGAAAAATCTTTAAACAAAAAAAATCCATCCATGTAACATGGAAGATGGGGGAGGCAGGGGTATATAGGTGAAAAATCTTTCAAAAGAAAATCCATTGGCTAAAAAAAAAAAAAAAGTCATGAAACTCTGAAGGCTACGGAGCTGCTAATGACATTTCATCTAAGGTTACACGTCCATGTATCCTGGTATATCTGCTCCTTGTACAGAGGACACACTACAGGGAATTTTGTCCTTTTCCGTAAAACATTCCATTAGTCTGGTAATGTGTAACACACTCTATTAGCGGAATCTACCTTTGTCAGCTATTTATGTGTTTTGCTGAACATCGGCTCTGTATACCGTCGGCTCTGTATCCCGTACTTTCAGGTGAATACAGTACTTGCTCCCCAATTTCCTCTTGACCCTCCAATCCCAGTTCTTCTTGTACAAACACACACCTACCCATTGCAGGTACCTAGAGCCTGTCGGTAGTACAGAGGTCCTTGGGGGATGTATTATCGCTGCTGTGTGGGCAATCAGGTCATAACTGCGCATGCGTATGCACCGCAATGCGCACGCTTGTCGGACAGCAACAAAGGGCAGTGGGTCAGTGACAGAATGGTGCGAAAATTCCGATCGCATGGGCGTGGGCAAGGTGATTGACAGGAAGAGGCCGTTTGTGGGTGGCAACTGACCGTTTACTGGGAGTGTCTGGAAAAATGCAGGCGTGCTCAAGTGTTTTTAGGGAGGGTGTCTGACGTCAGCTCCGGCCCCGGTCAGCCTGATTCTATCGCACTGTAGGGGTAAGTCCTGGGCAGAGACTGCTCACAGTGGATTTTTGTAGCTCGGCGTACACATGCGATCGCACATTTGCACGGCGAATTTACACTTCCCCTGGGGGCGGCGACTATATGAGCTCTCAGGTCTTAATCACCCCCAATGTCCGTATGCGCAGATTACCATTTAATGGGGTGGGCAATCTTCACTCATTTTCCTTATCGCCTCTGTGGGGTGTGATGAACAATTCGCGAAGAGATTGATCGAGGAGTGCTGTCGCCCCCTGTTCCAGCTGCTGTCTGTGCTCTTTGTGCTGAACTCATTTGTCTATTTATTATTATACTCAAAGTGAATACTGTATTAATTATGACTACACGATTATATTTTAATGCAAAACAAACAGCCCTTCTTATTTATCCTGCTAATCTAACGTATCATCTTGTTGTCAGGACGCACTTCTCTGGCATAATAATAACTCAGACTTCCGATATCAGAAGGCAGTACTTCCTTTACATCTACTAATGATTAAATACATAGTTAAAGATTAATACGCCCTGCAGTAATTCCTGACCGTGCCAAGATTCCCCATGTGAAACTTGTGTAAATACAAAATAACATTGGTGAGTAGATAGGGGGTCAGGTAGCCGGGGACTCACAAAATGCAGATGGGAGAAGTTATATAATAGGGAACTTACATGCATAGCTCCCAACTGATTAGAAGATTGTCTTTTCATTTGTAATTAGCTGTTGTTCTGCCTTCTGGTAGAACAATACGAATATAATAAAGATATTTCTAAACTATTTATATGTGACCTGGACAAGCTGACAAATCCACTTTATCCGCTCCCATTCGGCGGCTCTTTGTACAATTAGGACATAGGAAATGACAACCTAGGCTAGTATTTACTAAAAATCCGAGTTTTGCCGATTTTTGTTTTTTTTTCTAAGTCCCAATCCGGGAATTCACTAAGCAGAAAACTCGGCAGTGTCTGGTCTATTTGTAATGGTTTGATTGGAAAAGTTCAGAAATACGAATGAATAGACCATCGGTCAAACGCAATACGTTTGTAGCCAATTGTGGGAACTTTGCGGTCAGCGGTGAGGTTACTTTCGGTCAACCGCTGACCGCAAATTTCCCACCATTGGCTACAATGGAGCGCATAGGCGCTACATTGTATCTCTGCCGTGTGCTGCCTCACAGACACTACAGGAGCACACATCCAATCAGGAGAGTGCCACGACGTGGCGCTCCCTGATTGGCTGAAGGGACCCTCTTTGACAGGAGTCAGGGGGGGTCCTGGCAGTCGGGGGTGCGTGGTCGGGTTTCCGTTTTTTTGTTTTGCCAAGTACGTGGATTATACTTTGGACACAATCTACACTGGATTATGTGAGTGTAATTTTTTTCACAGGTCCCTCAAGGATTCTACATGGAGAAGAGGGCCGAGCCTCGTGGAAACATAGGTAAGTATGTATGTATGTATGGAGGTGTGCATGTATGTAATAAACTTATACTTTCACGGTGTGTGTGTCCTGTTTTTTTGGGGGTATTTTTTTAGTAGTAGTACTACAGGTACCAGCGGGCCAGGTTTTCCACCGCATGCTGGTACTTGTGGTTCTCCAAGTACCAGCTTGCGGGGGGAGGCTTGCTTGGACTTGTAGTACTGCTACAAAAAACAATATTCACATTTTTTACACATGGCTATCAGCCCCCCATCCGCCGCCCTTGGATGGGGGGGACAGCCTCGGGCTTCACCCCTGGTCCTTGGGTGGCTGGAGGGGGGGGACCCTTGATTTAAGGGGTTCCCACTCCTCCAGGGTACCCCGGTCAGGGGTGACTAGTTGGGTATATAATGCCAGGGCCGCAGGGACCAGTATAAAAGTGTCCCCCGGCTGTGGCATTATGTACCTGGCTAGTGGAGCCCGGTGCTGGTTTCAAAAATACGGGGGACCCCTACGCTTTTTGTCCCCCGTATTTTTGGAACCAGGACCAGGCGCAGAGCCCGGTGCTGGTTGATGAAATATGGGGTAACCCCTGTCATTTCCCCCCCCATATTTTGTCAACCAGGACCGGCTCAAAGAGCTCGAGGCTGGTTGTGCTTAGGAGGGGGGACTCCACGCAATTTTTTTCTGATTTTTAACGACTTTAAACACCTTTTTAAGGTACACAATGAAGCCCTGCACGGATCTCACAGATCCGGCCGGGATTACTTGTGTTTTGTCAGGCAGTGTTTTACTCATCACTCCCGTAAAACACTTCCTGACATTACGAATCACATCGACATCGGAAAATACGAATTGTGAAAAGTCGGCAGCTTAGTGAATGATCGTATCAGGATTCAAAAAGTTGCAGTAAAATGCACCCGATACCATTCGAATTCAAACACCCTTCAAAATGGCAAAAACACTAATCTTTGTAAATATACCCCCTAGAGTCCATACCTGCTAAAATAATGGCCCTCATTCCGAGTTGTTCGCTCGCTAGCTGCTTTTAGCAGCATTGCACACGCTAGGCCGCCGCCCTCTGGGAGTGTATCTTAGCATAACAGAATTGCGAACGAAAGATTAGCAGAATTGCTACTAAATAATTCTTTGCAGTTTCTGAGTAGCTCCAGACCTACTCACAGATTGCGATCAGCTCAGTCCGTTTAGTTCCTGGTTTGACGTCACAAACACGCCCTGCGTTCGGCCAGCCACTCCACCGTTTCTCCAGCCACTCCTGCGTTTTTCACTGACACGCCTGCGTTTTATAGCCAACGCCGTGAAAACGCTGAGTTGCCGCCCAGAAACGCCCCTTTCCTGTCAATCACTCAATGAACACTCGAGCGACTGAAAAGCATCGCTCGAGCATCAGCAAATCTCCTAAGTTTTGTGTTAAATAACTAAGTGCATGCGCACTGCGTACCATGCGCATGCGCATTTAGCAACTAATCGCAGCATAGCGAAAATCAGCAACGAGCGAACAACTTGGAATGACCCCCAATATGACAACTTGCACTTTTCCCTCTAGTGTCACTCCTGGATCTGTTCTAAGAGGAAGCTCTTCAGGTAATGTAGTGTACGGGGCTAGGGTTATGTGGGGGCTAGCAACTCAGGTGCCCTGTAGCCACAAAACCCGCTCTCACCTGCGACCTCCTGGACTACCACTGTTTAGCCACTGTGCAGAAGCAGGTTGGTATTGCAGCATTAAGTCTAGTAACTATCTTGCCGGAATCGCACCACTCCCACAAATCATACTGTAGACCATTACTTTTGGCCCTTTGAGTACTATCTCAATTATATACTTTATGTCCACAAAAATGCAAGTACAGTAGTACCTTACTAGGTATATAATCTTAAAGGTTAATTCCATATAAAAAAAATTTGTGATTCGAGTCTCTTAACTCAAATGTTTAGTGTTGGATTCAGTTAGACTTTAAATACTACTGCTACTACTACTACTACTAATAATAATAATAATAATTCTTTTTTTAAATCTAGACAAAAAATAATCTGTAATTTTTTTTTACCTCTTAGATTTTTTACACATATATTTATCCTAAAATCTTCTGCTGGAGTTTTCTACACTGATTGCTCACCTCTTGACTCAGCTACTTATTCTCTCACCTCTTGCTTGTCTCAACCTGTTTCAATTACATCCTGATTCACTCACATCTTAATTCACTCACCTCCTGATTCAGTCATTTCCAGATTCACTTACCTCCTGACTCACTCACCTCCTTAATCATATACTTCCTGATTCACTCACCTCCTGATTCACTCACCTCTTGACTCACACACTTCCTGATTCACACACCTTCTGAATCACCTCCTGATTCACTCACCTCCCGATTCACTCACCTCCTGACTCACACACTTCCTGACTCACACACCTATTGACTCACTCACCTCCTGATTCATAAACCTCCTGACTCACTCACTTCCTGGGTCACACACCTCCTGACTCATCTCCTGATTCATTCACCTCCTGTTTCATTCACCTCCTGATTCACTCACCTCCTTACTCACTTGAGCCTGATTCACTCACCTCCAGACTCATTCACCTCCTGATTCACTCACCTCCTGACTCACCCACCTCCTGATTCACTCACCTCCTGATTCACACACCTCCTGACTTGCACACCTCCTGACTCACACACCTCATGACTTACCTCCTGACTCACACACCACCTGACTCACTTCCTGATTCACTCACCTCCTATATCACACACCTCCTGATTCACTCCCCTACTGGCTCACACACCTCCTAACTCACACACCTCCTGATTCACTCACCTCCTGACTGTCACACCTCCTGATTCACTCCCCTCCTGACTCTCACACCTCCTGACTCACACACCTCATGACTTACCTCCTGACTCACACACCACCTGACCCACTTCCTGATTCACTCACCTCCCAATTCACACACCATTTGACTTACTCACCTCCCAATTCACAGACTCACTCACCTCCTAATTCACACACCTCCTGACTCACTCACCTCCTAATTCACAGACTCACTCACCCTCTAATTCACACACGTTCTGACTCACCTCCAGATTCACTCAAATCCTGATTCACTCCCTTGATTAACTCGCTTGCTAATTTACTGACCTCCTAATTTACTTACATCCTTATTAACTGAACTGTTTCACTCACCTTCTGATTAACTTACCCCTTTACTTACTCGCCTCCTGTTCCTGTCACCTCCTGATTCATTTACCACCTCATTCTCTCAACTCCTGTTTCAGTCACCTCCTGATTCCCTATCAAGCATCATTAATCTTTCCCTCTCCTGTGTTCCGTCAATCTGTAACACTCTATATTAGATATTTTGTGTTTTCTTTCCAGTACTGCACTTAGGGATTGATGCATTGACCTTTCTCGGTCTTCAGCAAATTGGCAGATTCAGTAGACAAAATAATAACTGTAATGCAACAGTTCAGTTCTGTCTAATGCTTTCATCAGAGCTACTTCTTTTCCAGTGCTATCTTTACGTTCCATTTATCTTCAGAGTTTGATGTACACTGTTTTATTGAATAGCTTCTTTTATAGCCACACAGCTACGCCAAAATACCACTATAAGCGGGGTGTACAAAAGGTTTCCGTATGTGCAGTGCATAGGTAGAGAAGACATCTTCTGACTGTCTGGTTGTGAACTGTAATCTCTGACTAAAGTTCTATTGAAATGGCAGTGCGCAAAACAGTATATACAGTAAGCAGCACTGCACACTGACGAAGTCAGCATGTTTACTTCCAACTCAACAGAGGCCACTGGGTAGCCATGATCTTCTACGACTACAACTGCAGAAGAGTTTTGACCACCTGTGAGCTGCTTTTGGGGAGGAAGCACTGTCTCGAACCACGTTGTTTGAGTGGTTTGCAGAATTTCAGTGCAGGAGATCCCTGGAACACGAGGAGCGATGTGGCCGACTTGTGTCTGCCATCACCGAAGACATTGTTGCTTCCATGTGGGCCACAGTTGAGTTGGATGCCAAGATGACCATGGCCTAGTTAGTGAAGGAGATAAACATCTCATCGGGATCCATCTGCTTGATACTCCACAAAAAGCTTGGCCTGGGCAAGGTTTCTCCATGCTGGGTACCCCATCAACTAACTCGAGAGCAGAATGAGGCTCAGGTGACTTGCTGCCGCAACATGCTCGCCAGGTTTGATGGTGGTTGCTCAAACTCTGTCTGTGAGATCATCAGTGGCGATGAATCCTGGATATACAGTTTCGACCCCTAGACAAAACAACATTCGGCCCAGTGGACCCCAGTTGGAGGTGCGCTGCCACAGAAGTTCGAAGATGAGCACAGTGTGGCCAAGCAGATTGTGCCTGTTGCCATGTAGCTGTAGTACCACTCATGCAACAAAGCACTTTCACTGGGGACTGGTATGCCAACCAATGCCTGCTGCAAGTGCTGGAAGCCATTTGCAGGTGCCATCCAAGAACTCGTACTCGTGATGTCCTTCTCCTTCATGGCAGTTCACCTGTCCACAAGGTTAGGAAAGCGGTGGATGTTCTGGCCAATGAAAACGTCCAGGAGCTTGGTCACCCGCCTTAAAGTCCAGACCTGACCCCCTGCAACTTCTTCATGTTCCCACAAGTCATGCCCAAGATGTGTGGGATTCTTTAAAATCACTGGAAGCTGCAGTGGAGACCTTCATCCGGCATGTAGAAGACATATCTGCTTCGGACTGGTCCAGCTGCTTCACCAAGTGGTGAGCGCATGCAATTTTGCATAGGCGCCTCTAGGGAATACTTAAAAAAAATTAATGTTCACTTTGTAAATACAATACTTTTTGTGCATCCAGAAACGTATTGCACACCCCTCGCATAACTGTTTGTAATGGATTATGTGGGAGATGGTGTCAGAGATCTGTCCTGGGGAGGGGGTATAAGAGCATTCAGGTGTCAGAGGGAGATGACTGGGGAAGGGCTATAAGGGTATTCAAGTGTCAGAGGATGACTGGGTTAGTGGTATAAGGGTATTCAGGTGTCAGTGAGAGATGACTGGGGAAGGGGTATAAAGGTATTTATGTGTCAGGGATACAATTGCAGAAGTGGTATAAGGGAATTTTAGTGTCATAGGGAGGTGTCTGTGGAAGGGTATAAGGGTATTTAGGTGTCAGGGATAAAACTGATGAAGTGGTATAAGGGTATTCAGGTGTCAAAGGGAGATGATCGGGAAAGCGGTATAAAGGGTATTCAGGTGTCATATGGAGATCACCGGGGATGGGGTATATTGGTATTTAGGTTTCAGAGGGAGATGACTGGGAAAGTGGTATTCAGGTGTCATAGGGAGATGACTGGGAAAGTGGTATAAGGTTATTTAGGTGTCAGAGATACTGAGGAAGGGGTATAAAGGGTATTTAGGTGTCAGAGGGAGATGACTGGGGAAGTGGTATAAGGGTATTCAGGTGTCATAGGGAGATGACTGGGCAAGTGGTATAAGGGTATTCAGGTGTCATAGGGAGATGAATGGGGAAGTGGTATAAGGCGTATTTAGGTGTCAGAGGGAGATGACTGGGGAAGTGGTATAAGGGTATTCAGGTGTCATAGGGAGATGACTGGGGAAGTGGTATAAGGGTATTCAGGTGTCATAGGGAGATGAATGGGGAAGTGGTATAAGGGTATTTAGGTGTCAGAGGGAGATGACTGGGGAAGTGGTATAAGGGTATTCAGGTGTCATAGGGAGATGAATGGGGAAGTGGTATAAGGGTATTTAGATGTCAGAGGGAGATGACTGGGGAAGTGGTATAAGGGTATTCAGGTGTCATAGGGAGATGACTGGGGAAGTGGTATAAGGGTATTCAGGTGTCAGAGGGAGATGACTGGAGAAGGGGTATAATAGTATTCAGGTGTCAGAGGGAGATGGGGTATATTGGTATTTAGGTTTCAGAGGGAGATGATTGGGAAAGTGGTATTCAGGTGTCATAGGGAGATGACTGGGGAAGTGGTATAAGGATATTCAGGTGTCAGAGGGAGATGACTGGAGAAGGGGTATAATAGTATTCAGGTGTCATAGGGAGATGAATGGGGAGTGGTATAAGGGTATTTAGATGTCAGAGGGAGATGACTGGGGAAGTGGTATAAGGATATTCAGGTGTCAGAGGGAGATGACTGGAGAAGGGGTATAATAGTATTCAGGTGTCAGAGGGAGATGATTGGGGAAGCGGTATAATAGTATTCAGGTGTCAGAGGGAGATGATTGGGGAAGGGGTATAAAGGGTATTCGGGTGTCACAGAGAGTACTGTGGAAGTGGTATAAAGGTATTTTTGTGTCAGAGGGATATGACTGGAGAAGGGGTATAACAGTATTCAGGTGTCGGAGGGAGAAGACTGGGGATGTGGTATAAGGGTATTCAGGTGACATTGGGAGATGATTAGGGAAAGGAGTATAAGGGTATTTAGGTGTGAAAGGTAGATGATTGGGGGAAGGGGTTTAGGGTATTCAGGTGTCAGTGGGAGCATAATAGTATCCTCCGGTTCCAGTACTGTTCAGAGTATCCTCCAGGTATCTCAGGTTCTTGACCATTCCAGTACTAACCCAGTTCAAGCCTAGTTGCAGTCTACTGTAACACTTGCTAGAACAGCCTTGACACATTTCGTGCTCTCGGCTCTTCTTCAGAAAGCAACTAGTCAGGGGCATGCTAGCAACTGTTACAGCAGTGGTGCAGCTCTCACCGGATGATGGGAGTGTTAGTTAGACACGGGGGGGTATTCGTGTTCCCCGTAGTGCAAACCAACGCTGGACATTCACCTGCTTCTGGTATGGAGGCTTGCTAGCCATTTACTGTTTACGTAGGACTGCTGAACCCTTTTACCTTTTACTCTGTCATGGGGTCACGTGTTTATGTTTACTGCTCCACGTGAGAGCTAATTTATTTTATCTTTAATACATTTTGTAATATCTTCTGTTGTGACCATATGACACTATATTTTGTTTTATCTTTCTCCCCATATGCACTAACACCAAGTTCTACAAGAAAGAAGTAAATTGTTTTTATTCCATTTATTCACGGTTTGGTGCCATTGGTTAGTGCACATTATTTCATTAGCATTTTTCTTTGGATTTAAGGTTACCCACGTGTATGCACTACAGGCTGCCTTCCTGTTTGCACTAGGGTGATGTATTTCTGCTTTTTTTTATTGCTCTTATAGATATCTAGCATGATGGAAAATTGACAATATACAATTTATTTCAGGTACTGAATATCAATAAAGCTGTATTGTAAACAGATTATATAGCTTTATAGCGAAAGTAATCTTTCTAGCAATTGTGGCACTACAAGTTCATATATGCCCTGTAAATCTCTGGCTGGGACTTGTAGTTGCATGATACTTGCCTAGCAGGTACGTGCAGTGAGGTAAATGGCTCAGGAGGCACTGGCTAGTACGAGAGCCAGATTTAAACACAATATATGAGCCAAAGGGTTCATGTGGGCATTATACACAGGTGCAGCAGTATATACATGTGGGCATTATACACAGGTGCAGCAGTATATACATGTGGGCATTATACACAGGTGTAGCAGTATATACATGTGGGCATTATACACAGGTGCAGCAGTATACACTGCTGGAAATTTGGTGGGTATTGATCAGAGATGTACGGATAAGGTAGGCCCATAGACTTTTGACTCCAGTGTTTCGACTCTAAAAATTATAAGAATAATACAAAGATAATTCTTGTGTTTTTCATATACTTTTCTCTAACGTCCTAAGTGGATGCTGGGGACTCTGTAAGGACCATGGGGATTAGCGGCTCCGCAGGAGACTGGCACAACTAAAGAAAGCTTTAGGACTACCTGGTGTGCACTGGCTCCTCCCACTAAGACCCTCCTCCAGACCTCAGTTAGATTCTTGTGCCCGGCTGAGCTGGATGCACACTAGGGGCTCTCCTGAGCTCCTAGAAAGAAAGTATATTTAGGTTTTTTATTTTACAGTGAGATCTGCTGGCAACAGACTCACTGCAGCAAGGGATTAAGGGGAGAAGAAGCGAACCTACCTAACAGGTGGTAGTTTGGGCTTCTTAGGCTACTGGACACCATTAGCTCCAGAGGGATCGACCGCAGGACCCGACCTTGGTGTTCGTTCCCGGAGCCGCGCCGCCGTCCCCCTTACAGAGCCAGAAGCATGAAGAGTCCGGAAAATCGGCGGCAGAAGACTTCGGTCTTCACCAAGGTAGCGCACAGCACTGCAGCTGTGCGCCATTGCTCCTCATGTACACCTCACACTCCGGTCACTGATGGGTGCAGGGCGCTGGGGGGGGCGCCCTGAGGGCAATATATGACACCTTGGCTGGCAAATCTACATCATATATAGTCCTAGAGGATATATAGATGTAAAATAACCCCTGCCAGTATTCCAGAAAAAGCGGGAGAAAGTCCGCCGAAAAAGGGGCGGGGCTTCTCCCTCAGCACACTGGCGCCATTTTCTCTTCACAGCTCCCTAGGCTCTCCCCTGTAGTTTTCAGGCTCAAAGGGTTAAAAAGAGAGGGGGGGCACTACATTTAGGCGCAATATATGTATACAAGCAGCTATTTGGGGAAAAATCACTCAGTTATAGTGTTAATCCCTGCATTATATAGCGCTCTGGTGTGTGCTGGCATACTCTCTCGCGGTCTCCCCAAAGGACTTTTTGGGGTCCTGTCCTCAGTCAGAGCATTCCCTGTGTGTGTGCGGTGTGTCGGTACGGCTGTGTCGACATGTTGGATGAGGAAGGTTACGTGGAGGCGGAGCAGAGGCCGATAAATGGGATGTCGCCCCCTGTGGGGCCGACACCAGAGTGGATGGATAGGTGGAAGTTATTAACCGACAGTGTCAACTCCTTACATAAAAGGCTGGATGACGTAACAGCTGTGGGACAGCCGGCTTCTCAGCCCGCGCCTGCCCAGGCGTCTCAAAGGCCATCAGGGGCTCAAACAACGCCCGTTACCTCAGATGGCAGACACAGATGTCGACACGGAGTCTGACTCCAGTGTCGACGAGGTTGAGACATATACACAATCCACTAGGAACATCCGTTACATGATCTCGGCAATGAAAAATGTGTTACGCATTTTCTGACATGAACCCAAGTACCACATAAAAGGGGTTTTATTTTTGGGGAGAAAAAGCAGCCAGTGTTTTGTTCCCCCATCAGATGAATGAATGAAGTGTGTAAAGAAGCGTGGTTTCCCCCGATAAGAAACTGGTAATTTCTAAAAAGTTACTGATGGCGTACCCTTTCCCGCCAGAGGATAGGTCACGTTGGGAGATATCCCTTAGGGTGGATAAATCGCTCACACGTTTGTCAAAAGGTGGCACTGCCGTCTTAGGATACGGCCACCTTGAAGGAACCTGCTGATAAAAAGCAGGAGGCGATCCTGAAGTCTGTATTTACACACTCAGGTTATATACTGAAACCTGCAATTGCCTCAGCATAAATAGTGCTGCTGCAGCGTGGTCTGATACCCTGTCAGATAATATTAATACGCTAAGACAGGGATAATATTTTGCTAACATTGAGCATATTTAAGACGTTGTCTTATATATAAAGGATGCACAGAGGGATATTTGCCGGCTGGCATCCAGAATTAATGCAATGTCCATTCTGCCAGGAGGGTATTAGAAACCCGGCAGTGGACAGGTGATGCTGCATTTAAAAGGCACATGGAGATTCTGCCTTATAAGGGTGAGGAATTGTTTGGGGATGGTCTCTGGGACCTCGTATCCACAGCAACAGCTGGGAAGAAAAAATTTTACCTCAGGTTTCCTCACAAAAGCCTAAGAAAGCACCGTATTTTCAGGTACAGTCCTTTCGGCTTCAGAAAAGCAAGCGGGTCAAAGGCGCTTCCTTTCTGCACAGAGACAAGGGAAGAAGGAAAAAGCTGCACCAGTCAGCCAGTTCCCAGGATCAAATATCTTCCCTCGCTTCCTCTGAGTCCACCGCATGACACTGGAGCTCCACAGGTGGAGACAGGTGCGGTGGGGGCGCGTCTCGGGAACTGCAGGGACCAGTGGGCTTGCCCATAGGTGGATCCCTAGGTTCTGCAAGTAGTATCACAGGGATACAGGCTGGAGTTCGAGACGACTCCCCCTCGCCGTTGCCTCACATCAGCCTTGCCTGCTGCCCTTGGAGAAAGGTAGTACTGGCGGCAATTCACAAGCTGTACTTCCAGCAGGTGAAATCAAGGTACCCCTCCTTCAACAAGGCCGGGGTTACTATTCCAAAATGTTGTGGTACCGAAACCAGACGGTTCGGTGAGACCCATTCTAAAATTGAAATCCTTGAACACTTATATACGAAGGTTCAAGTTCAAAATAGAATCGCTCAGGGCGATTATTGCAAGCCTGGAAAATTTCAGGGTATCACTGGACATCAAGGATACTTACCTGCATGTCCCTATTTACCCTCTTCACCAGGTGTACCTCAAAATTGTGGTACAGGATTGTCATTACCAATTCCAGACGTTGCCGTTGGTCTGTCCCCAGCACCGAGGGTATTTACCAAGGTAATGGCCGAAGTACTTATCCCGTACTTGGACGATCTGCTTATAAAGGCGAGGTCCAGGGAGCAGTTGTTCGTCGGAGTAGCACTATCTCGGGAAGTGCTACAACAGCACGGCTGGATTCTGAATATTCCAAAGTCGCAGCTGGTTCCTACGACGCGTCTACTGTTCCTGGGTATGGTTCTAGACACAGAACAGGATAAAAAGGGTTTCTCCCGGAGGAGAAGTCCAAGGAGTTGGCGTCTCTAGACGGAGACCTCCTAATACAAATACAGGTATCGGTGCATCAATGCACGCGAGCCTTGGGAAAGATGGTAACTTCTTACGAAGAATTTCCATTCGCCAAGTCCCATGCAAGGATTTTCCAGTGGGATCTGTTGGACAAGTGGTCCGGGTCGCATCCTCAGATGCATCGGCGGATAACCCTGTCTCCAAGGGCCAGGGTGTCGCTGTGGTGGTGACTGCAGAGTGCTCATCTTCTAGGGGGCCGCAGATTCGGCATACAGGACTGGGTCCTGGTGACCACGGATGCCAGCCTTCAAGGCTGGGGGGCAGTCACACAGGGAAGAAACTTCCAAGGCCTATGGAAAAGTCAGGAGACTTCCCTACACATAAATGTTCTGGAACTATGGGCCATTTACAATGCCCTAAGTCAGGCTAGACCCCTGCTTCAACACCGGCCGGTGCTGATCCAGTCAGACAACATCACGGCGGTCGCTCATGTAAACCGACAGGGCGGCACAAGAAGCAGGATGGCGATGGCAGAAGCCACAAGGATTCTCCGATGGGCGGAAAATCATGTGTTAGCACTGTCAGCAGTGTTCATTCCCGGAGCGGACAACTGAGAAGCAGACTTTCTCAGCAGACACGACCTCCACCCGGGAGAGTGGTGACTTCATCCAGAAGTCTTCCAAATGATTGTACACCGTGGGGAAAGGCCACAGGTGGACAGGATGGCGTCCCGCCTCAACAAAAAGCTACAAAGATATTGCGCCAGGTCAAGGGACCCTCAGGCGATAGCTGTGGACACTCTGGTAACACCGTGGGTGTACCAGTCGGTGTATGTGTTCCCTTCTCTGCCTCTCATACCCAGGGTAATGAGAATAATAAGAAGGAGAGGAGTAAGAACTATACTCATTGTTCCGGGTGGCCAAGAAGAGCTTGGTACCCAGAACTCCAAGAAATGATCTCAGAGGACCCATGGCCTCTGCCGCTCAGACAGGACCTGCTGCAGCAGGGGGCCTGTCTGTTCCAAGACGTACCGCGGCTGCGTTTGACGGCATGGCGGTTGAATGCCGGATCCTGAAGGAAAAAGGCATTCCGGAGGAAGTTATCCCTACGCTGTTTAAAGCTAGGAAAGAAGTGAACGCAAACCATTATCACCGCATATGGCGGAAATATGTTGCGTGCTGTGAGGCCAGTAAGGCCCCAAAGGAGGAATTTCAGCTAGGTCGTTTTCTGCACTTCCTACAAGTCAGAGGTGACTATGGGCCTAAAATTGGGTTCCATTAAGGGCCAGATTTCGGCTCTATCGATTTTCTTCCAAAATAGAACTGGCTTCACTGCCTGAAGTTCAGACTTTTGTTAAGGGAGTGCTGCATAGTCAGCCCCCGTTTGTGCCTCCAGTGGCATCGTGGGATCTCAACGTAGTGTTGGATTTCCTGAAGTCGCATTGAGTTGAGCCACTTAAATCCGTGGAGCTACAATACCTCACGTGGAAAGTGGTCATGCTGTGGGTCTTGGCGTCGGCCAGGCGTGTATCAGAATTGGCGGCTTTGTCTGTATTTTATATGGATAAGGCGGAATTGAGGACTCGTTCCCAATTCCTTCCTAAGGTGGTAGCAGTTTTTCATGTGAACCAACCTATTGTGGTGCCTGCGGCTACTTGGGACTTGGAGGATTCCAAGTTTCTGGATGTAGTCAGGGCCCTGAAAAGTATATGTTTCCAGGACGGCTGGAGTCAGGAAAACTGACTCGCTATTTATCCTGTATGCACCCAACAAGCTGGGTGCTCCTGCTTCTAAGCAGACTATTGCTCGCTGGATCTGTAGCACGATTCAACTTGCACATTCTGCGGCTGGACTGCCGCACCCTAAATCTGTGAAAGCCCATTCCACGAGGAAAGTGGGCTCTTCTTGGGCGGCTGCCCGAGGGGTCTCAGCTTTACAAATTTGCCGAGCTGTTACTTGGTCGGGTTCAAACACTCTTGCAAGAGTCTACAAGTTTGATACCCTGGCTGAGGAGGACCTAGAGTTTGCTCATTCGGTGCTGCAGAGTCATCCGCACTCTCCCGCCCGTTTGGGAGCTTTGGTATAATCCCCATGGTCCTTACGGAGTCCCCAGCATCCACTTAGGACGTTAGAGAAAATAAGATTTTACTCACCGGTAAATCTATTTCTCGTAGTCCGTAGTGGATGCTGGGCGCCCATCCCAAGTGCGGATTGTCTGCAATACTTGTATATAGTTATTGCCTAACTAAAGGGTTATTGTTGAGCCATCTGTTGAGAGGCTCAGTTGTTATCATACTGTTAACTGGGTATAGTATCACGAGTTATACGGTGTGATTGGTGTGGCTGGTATGAGTCTTACCCGGGATTCAAAATCCTTCCTTATTGTGTCAGCTCTTCCGGGCACAGTATCCTAACTGAGGTCTGGAGGAGGGTCTTAGTGGGAGGAGCCAGTGCACACCAGGTAGTCCTAAAGCTTTCTTTAGTTGTGCCCAGTCTCCTGCGGAGCCGCTAATCCCCATGGTCCTTACGGAGTCCCCAGCATCCACTACGGACTACGAGAAATAGATTTACCGGTGAGTAAAATCTTATTTATACAGTCAAAACTTTGGTGCAAATGTGAGTATGACAGGAAAGGCTCTGCCTCACCTGCCTCACCCCACCGCACGTCACTGTTGCTTAGTCTCCAGCGTTACCTAGAAGACTTCCAAAGTTTGGTGAGCTCTCCCAGATCTGATCTGGGGGCTTGCAGATGTGATTTACTGGAATAGAGTCATTAAGCCTCGCTCCTTCTGCACGGTGGCTTTTACTGGAACCTGGGCCCCGATTCTGATTTGAAAGTAATGCAAAGCAAGCTATTAACGTTGTATCTGGAACAAACCATGGGGCTAATTCAGACCTGATCGTAGCCTTGCAAAATTTTGCAGGGATACGTTCAGGCACACTGACATGCAGGGGGGTGCCCTCTCCTCCCCCCCAATACCCCCCCCCCCCCTTCCCGCAGAAGTACAAAAGCATCGCACAGTGGCAATGCTTTTGTACTTCAGGAGTAGCTCCCGGCCAGCGCATCTGCTGCTACTCGTCGCTGCCCGGGTCGCAGCGGCTGAGTGTGACGTCACGCAGCCGCCGCGGTCCGCCCCGGCACGGTGGACCACGCCCCCTAAACAGTGGCCTAACGCCGGCGTCCCGCCCAGCGACCGCCTCTGCCTGTCAGGCAGAGGTGATCGCTACCCTGCGGCACATGCGCACTTCAGACCTGAGCGGCTGCTGTGCGAATTCGCACAGCACTGTTCAGGTCTGAATGAGGGCCCACGTTGCCATGCAAGGGGAGCAAGTGCATGTATACTGTTTCTGTGCAGGGTAAATACTGGCTGCTTCTGCATGTAGCTCACAAATGTTAAACAGCTTTATTTTTACACTGCAATTTAGATTTCAATTTGGACACATCTCACCTAAAATCTAAATCTCTCTGCACATGTTACATCTGCCCCCACTGCTGTGCAGCATGGTTTTGCCCAAGTGCACAGTTCCTTTTTTTGTTGTTGCTTTACTTCCAGATCAGGATCAGGCCCGTGACTTATTGTGTAACTCAGAGGTAGGCGCCGTAGCAGTAGCCTGATTTAAAGCAGTCTATCATTCCAACACCTATATGCCACTCATAAATAAGCCACCTTTTCCTGGGCACCCAGGCTTATAGTACCCAGTAAATTAACATTTTAAAAATATGATTGTGTTTTATGATTTCCACACTAGACAGCAGAAAGCCATGGAGGTGAGGATGATGAATGATAGCTGTCAATCATAAATTCCATCACTACAGAATGGTGGGTAAAGTATAAAAATAACAACAACTGGATTTAGGTCATGACAAAGTCGAGTGAAAGGTTCATCACAGTTGTGATAGTAATGTCACATTAATTACGTCTGAACCCAGTTGTCTGGCAAGTGGCCAAGCTATGCCACAGCGTGTCTGCAAGCGTGTCTCCTCTGTAGCCGTCTGCTTCATTTACTGTCATGTGCGGAATCAGTTCCTCAGCCCAGACCACGCATCACATGACAGCAGATTTACGCCTGAGAACCCGATAGCTAAATTCTAGGGAATTTACAGAATTTGTTTGTATTCGCATACATCTATATGTGTTTTATTTCTCTATTCTGAGTTGTATCAAACCTTGGAGAGATAAAATGGAGAAGTTGCCCAAACAGACAATCATATGCTGTCATTTCAAAAACTGTGCTAGATAAATGACAGTTAGAAGCCACTTTACCTTTCTCCAAGGCTTGATGCATCTCATAAACAGTATGTTGATTGACAGTCCAGGACATTTAATTGAATATATTGAAAAGTAAACAAATAGTTTTTTGTTTTTTTTACATTTATATTACATATTCAAAGAAAACATTAACGTACAATGGCCTTCATTCCGAGTTGTTCGCTGGTTGCCGATTTTCGCTATGCTGCGATTTGCTGGTAAATGCGCATGCGCATGGTACGCAGCGCGCATGCGCTAAGTTATTTAACAAAAAACTTAGTTGATTTGCTGGTGTTCGTACAACGCTTTTCAGTCGCACTGCTGATCGGTGAGTGATTGACAGGAAAGGGGCGTTTTTGGGTGGTAACTGAGTGTGCTAAAAAACGCAGGCTGAGTGTGCTAAAAAACGCAGGCGTGTCAGGGAAAAACGCGGGAGTGTCTGGAGAAACGAGGGAGTGGCTGGCCGAACGCAGGGTGTGTTTGTGACGTCAAACCAGGAACTAAACGGACTGAGCTGATCGCAATCTGTGAGTAAGTCTGGAGCTACTCAGAAACTGCTAAGAATTATTTAGTAGCAGTTCTGCTAATCTTTTGTTCGCTATTCTGCTAAGCTAAGATACACTCCCAGAGGGCGGCGGCCTAGCGTTTGCAATGCTGCTAAAAGCAGCTAGCGAGCGAACAACTCGGAATGAGGGCTAATATATATAATAAATATGATGATGATAATAATAATAATAATAATAATAATAACAACAACTAATCACCCCTCTAATTGTCAGTCTGATGGGCCCAAACTCATGCATAGAGCTGTATAGATAACATTATCCAAGGAATCCTATAGTATTTGTTGGGCGGCCACATGTACGACTGCACTCTCACTGTATAATATTATACGCTTTAGCGCTTGATACGGGATGCGGTTAACATCCCGGCTGTCGGAATCCCGACACCTGTCAAAAGCCTGACATCGGAAATTCCAGACAGGGTCAGGATACCGACGACAAAACTCCAACAGCCAGGATCCCGACCATTGTAAGTATACAGGCCGATCTCGGGTTACTGCCAGGGTGGGGTTAGATTTAACCAACACTGGGGGGGAAGGAAGGGGTTAGGTTTGAGCTCTGGGGGGGTGGGAGGATAGGGTTAGGCTGCGGACAGGGCGGAGTTAGGGTTAGACACCACCGGGGGAGGTAAGATTTAGGCACCAGGAGGGGGGTTAGGGTTAGGCTGCGGGGGAGGGGGGGCTAGGTTTAGGCACCATCGGGGGGAGGTTAGGGTTAGGCACTAAGGGGGGAGGTTAGGGTTAGGCTGCTGGAAGAGAGGGTTAGGGGTAGGGGACAGGGGTTAGCATACTAAACTCACCCCTGTTGGAGTTGCAACCTTAGGGATCCCGGCGTCTGTATTTTGACCGCCAGCATCCCATCCGACGGTCATTCATACTGAACCCCTTTATACATGGATCTGATATGATTTTGTAAGGATCATGTAGCTTGCTTTAGTATTCTGTAGTTCCCCCATTACATGTCATCCTGTTTAGGCATTGCCTACTTTGCCCATTGTAACCTATGTAGCGCGCCCAAGATGGCCACCTCACCTGGTCCCTTTATGGGTAGGATTAACAATCCTGGGAACTGATGACACAAAATGGCTACCTCACCTCTATGTTCATGGTTTCTGTAAAGCACCTTGAGTCCCACTGGAGAAAAGCACTATATAAATAAAATTATATTACTTATGAGACTTTCACATTCCAGTCACTGATGACATCATGATGTGTTGTAAACTACGGGGTCTGTTCATGAAGCAGTGAAAAGGGTGGAGAAGTAAGCCAGCGGAGAAGTTGCCCATGGCAACCAATCAACTGCTACGTTTATTTTTATAGAATGCACTTTATAAATGTTACCTCAACACTGATTGGTTGCCATGGGCATCTTCTCCACTGGCTCACTTCTCCACCCTTTTCACTGCTTTATGAATAAACCCCTAAGGGGGAGACAGTTCAAACCTTCTGAAGTGTGAAGATGTGGACATATGGAGAAGTTACCCATAGCAAGCAGTCAGCTCCTACCTATTATTTTATACAATGTACCTGAAAAATGCTAGCTACTACAGAAGACTTGATACATCTCCCCCAAAATCTACTACTGTAGTTTGTCTTCATGATGTCATGGACTTGACTGGTCACCGCTGTCTGTACAGATATTCAGGGTATATATTCTGGCCGGGTTGGGTATGTGTCACCATACCGACGCCGGACATCTGGCTTGCAGTTGACCGGCAGGGGGGAATGTGTGTGTGTGTGAGCGGAACGAAGCCCCTTGCGGGCTCGGTGGTGAGCTGTGCTCGCCACAGTTTATATTCCCAATCTATAGGGTAAATTTACTAACATGGGAGTTCTATTTAAGATGGGATGTTGCCCATAGCAACCAATCAGATTCCAGGTATTATCTTCTAGAAGGTGCTAGATAAATGAGAAGGAGTATCTGATTGGTTGCTATGGGCAACATCCCATCTTAAATAGAACTCCCATTTTAGTAAATTTACCCTTATGGGTGTCATGGACACCCACGAGTGGGAATAGTCCCTGTTAGTCGGAATGCCGACTGTCGGGACTGTAAGGGGGCAGGATTCCGGCGTCGGTATTGTGACCGGCGGTTTCCTGGCCTCCGGTCACGTAACGACCACCCTTCTGGCCAACCACCCATATTTTGTCTGTTTGTGTTTAGGAGTTGTCATTTGAAAACCAAAATCCTAGTAGTTCATTCATTCTGCAGATAGGCCGCGTGTTCCCTGCTAATATTCACCAGCATAGCAGGGAGACCACAAGGAAAATGACAAGTCATAACATAACAGGCAGTGACGGCAATAAAACCCCATTATGTATGTGTGAAGTTCTGTCCTGAGCTTGTTTCCTTCAGGTTCTAAGATTCGCCTCTTGCCTCTTACTTTCAAAGAACTCCAGTTATTACATTATTTGGAAGATTTGTCAGGCGTATATTAATTTAATCCCTTGCAATGCCCATGCTAAATTTCATTATCCAGATCCGCTCCCTGACATTTCAAATGCCGTGTCATGTTATGGCAAGAAATGATGGCAACGACTGACAGCTCTGCTGCCTAAATAATTCCACGGCTGCTGAGGTCATTTAGTTGCACAAGTCTCCTCTAATCTCCTAGGTGTGTGGTTGAGATTATGGTTATTTAAACAACTTTCATCACAGCCGCTCTTGTTGAACTATAACTCCCAGCATTTTCAGACGGATTTCTGGGGAATGCCCTTTAATGGATCTGGGCTGTCAATTTGATTTTTTCCCTCTTCCAGATTAACTCAAACAGCTTGTTCACCTTTTCTGGGATTTCACTGGCATTTGTATAGTCTTGTAAATGATTTCTCACAAAGTTTTAAAGAAGGAATTGGATAGCCACAAACTTTAACGCCTGGGGCTATTCAATTAGAGCCCCTTTTTCTCGCCTGTTAAATTAATCTGTTCTGGGGGGTTAACCCATAAATAATCTGTGATAAATTCCCGGGCCTATGTGTTAACATGGTTGCGGCACCTGAAAACAGACTTTTTATCGGGGGTTTTCTTTTTGGGAAGAATTCCCTGTGAAGTGCAGCCTGCACACTGCCTTCGGGGTCTAATTGAATAGCCCTGGGGGATCAATTAGCCCACAGTATATTACCGCAGCTAATTTAATTCCCCCTAAAACTGTTTTGATGAACCAGTGAGAATCTCTTTAACCACTTGCCTGGCATGGTTGCAAGTGATGCGACCAAAGCCAGATGTCTGTTACCTGGCTTGGTCTCGGCACATGCGACCAGCTGTTCCCCTGGAGTGATGCTGCGGTCTCTGACTGCCGACATCACTACCCAAATCGCATCCCAGCATGTCATGCGACCAGTACTCTGGTGCGCATGCTCCAGAAATCACAGTGCAGGGAGGGGAACATTTGTTCCTCACTTCCTTGCATAATTTGGCTGATCTCTATGTGTGCCGAAATCAGCAGTCCCGCCTGCACACACTCTGCTACGCTATCTGCATGGGGAAGTGGGGATATGGTATATGCACGTGGGGGGCGGGCATAACTTTGAGCGGGGGGGGGGGGGGGGGTTGGGGTTAAGTTTAACATTTAAAATATATATGAAAAAAATACCCTGGTCATAATGTATTGGGAGGGGGGGAGGTGCAGAAAAAGGTTTGGGTGGGGGGTTTATAAACCATGTTTTTTTTTTTATTACTAAGGGGGTATTGCGGTACTATTTTAAGAATTTAAGACCACTGGGGGGTCTATTGCCAATGGTGGTGTTGGGCGGAGTTATTTTATATTGTGGGCCTATAGATATGGGGGGGGGGTGATTTTAAATATTTTTTTAAATGTTTAAAGTATATTGAAAACACTTTTTAAACTTTATTAAGTAATAAAAAAAAACCCTGACAATTTCTGAGCGGTTTTGTGGAGAAGAAATCGTCGTATAAGTGGTTAAAACAATTTGGAGCACTAATTGGAACCTAAAAATATAGAACCTGATTCAGAGGTGGGCGCTAATCGTGTCGCTGCTGCATCTTTGAACGCAGCGGATCAGATAAGAAAGCCAAATGTTGCAGCTGCCGTCTTTTGTATAGAAACACCCAGCGCTGGCTTCTCAGAACCGCCGCCTGCGTACGAAGACATAGCATTGGGCAAACATCGGTTGCACCGTCAGAGCCGTCGCAACTAAACCGCCAGTGACACTGCCCCCAAAGACACAGTCACTGGCTGCTATACGCCCCTGAAACTGTTGTGAAACACCTGCGTATTATTCGCTACTCTCCCCCAAGCAATCACTATCAATCAGCGTCCTTATTCACACTGTAAACGCCATTGCGGCAAATGCGCAGTACAACTCAGATGCATGCTTAGTACAAAAGCCGCTCATCTGTGCAAACGCCAGCACTGCGTCCACCTTTAATAGAGGCCCAGCGTTAATTGAATGGCTCCAGAGATACAACTATCAGAGACAGCATGATTACAGAGGCTTATGCATGCTGCTGCATTACTTATTCCATGGGTCTGCAACCTACGGCCCTCCAGCTGCTGTGGACATACACATCCCAGCATGCCCTGCCACAATTTTTCCATAAAGGCATGTTAAAACTGAAGCAGGGCATGCTGGGATGTGTAGTTCCACAACAGCTGGAGGGCCTGCTTCTGGTTTCTGCAACACTCATCATTGGCCACTGCGTGCTGCAATAATAATCCCTCCATTCTGTGTGGGTAAATGGCACTACGGCGGCTTTATATCATGGCTTAAGACTACTGTGTCTTGAGAATGTCTATTTCTTAATGAGATAGTCCCCTGGGCACCATGTTGCTATAAATGAATATCAATCTGTAGCTGTTTCAATGCATTTTATAAGAAACCATCTGACACATTGGCCAAAGCCCAGGGAACTAATTTGGCAAGCTTTGCCCCCTACCTACAGCCTCGCTGCGACCTTCACTGCTAGAAAGAAATGTTTCTAGAGGTCTGAGCCAGAACAAACACTTTCTAATTATTCTATTTTCATGAGTGAACAAGTTTATTTTGTTATGGATTAAAGAAGAACTAACTTTTCCCGACATGGCACACATGCACCGTTATCACAGTTCTGCCTGTCCCGGGGACCAGCGCTGCATTCCCTGCACCTGGGATGGATCACTGTGGTATTGCCCACTTGGTACCTCCCACCCTGTACTCGTCTGGCTGCGCCATCTTCCTGGTGATATTTTAGAAAATATGGCTCCGCACAGGAGCTAGCAAACACTTGGGGGTTTATAAAACATCTCTTATGTGCAAATACCATTTTTCTGAATCTATCACCAGAAAGATGGCGCCGCCAGGACAAGATATTGAGGGAGGTTGCTACACATGATGGGGGGCACTGCACTGGGCGCTGTGTTTTAATTGCACTAAAAGTGGATGTTTATTCCTGATTTGCAAATGTCCCCCCTCTGTAGTCTACTGAGTGAAGGTTTAAAGAACCAAAATGAGGCTGTCTTGTTTAATGAGAGAGTTTTGCTTCAACGTGGTTACTAAACAGTCAGATAGACTTATAGGCCCTACACACTGGGCGATATGACTGAAAGATTTGAACGATCTCGTTCATTAATGAACGAGATACCGTTCATATCTTTCAGTGTGGAGGCACAAGCGATGAACGATGCGCGGCCCCGCGCTCGTTCAGCGCTGGTGTCCCGTCGGCTGTGCATGCAGGCCAATATGGACGATCTTGTCCATATTTGCCTGCACTGCTATGGAGCCGAGTGATGGGGGGAGTGAAGAAACTTTACCCCCCCACCCCCCGCCGCCGGATCACCCGTCGGCCGTATCCGCGCTCGGCGGCAGATCGCGCTGTGTGTAGGGCCCTTTAGACTATCAATGGTGGAGTACTTCACCAGTGCTCTTGAGCATTGTTCATATATGCAAAGTGGGCGTGACAGGGTCCATCACATGGTGGTACACAAGGGGAATGCGTTAACTGGCATTTGCATATGTTTGCACTGGGGAATCCGCAGAAATCGCAACATGATCTGCCAGCAACTCTGCATCAGGCCCTAAGATTTTTTTCCCTTATTTTGTTTCATTCCAGTCTAGTAGGGGACATTGTTGCGGTCAGTTGCGGACCAGCTGTAGTTGTGTAAACCCTACACCGATAAAACACTTCTTTTTCAGGTTGACTTCATTACAGTATCTCCGTCAGTCTTACAGAATGATAGGTAATATTGTTTATACAGTAACTAATAATGTGTCTCTTAGGACAACGATGTCCTCTTCATGTAAAGAAAATTATTTTCAGATGTTTAGAGAAAAATATCAAATTCAGTTTTTTTTTTATATTTAAACAGGTGTTCAACACATATTCCAATGAAGACTACGACAGGCGGAACGATGAAGTAGACCCAGTAGCTGCTTCGGCGGAATATGAGCTGGAGAAACGCGTGGAAAAGCTGGATTTATTCCCAGTGGATCTGGAGAAAGGTATGTTTTCCTCCAGCTAATTGAAAATAAATACAAGGTTGCTGTGGAGAAACAGCAATTGTTTGTTAGAGGAGAGAAGTGTCATTACAGTAGGCTACACCAAGTATCACATTGCAGCTTCCGAAAGGGAGTTTCCTATTAACCCCTTCATAGCATAACAAATCAGACATGCATCTGAATACATCTGAATGCATCTGAATACCGAACTGGGCACTATTCGCTAATACTGTCGTCTGTGAGGAGAACAATCAGTTGCATTTGCATCGGTGAACCCTAATTATTATTTCTATATCGTTATATACAGTTACACAGTTACAGATGTTTCCTCATATATCTAGCCTCAATACACCACGCAGCGCAAAATGCCTTTTTGGAGTGAGCTGCCAGGTCCCATGCAGCTTTGCTAGAGTCAGGCGTCTTTTTTTTACCAAAAATGTGATGGGACTAGGACGCACGAGGAGACTGTGCTGATTAATTTGATGTGCAGCACTTGTATATCTGTGTGCGAATGTGTCACTATACGAAACACAAAGAAACTCAGCGCGGAAAAAAAGCAGTGACCGCGCCATTGTATCACTTTGTATACAGATTCAGAGACTCAGTCGCACACGGATCTACAAGTGTCATAGATCAAATTAATCAGAGCAGAACCTGATTGCCTGCTATGGTCAACTCTAACGAGTACTGGATTGACCCCATGCCTCAGTAATGTCATTGGCCTCATGCCTCAGTAGTGCATTTAGCTACAAGTGCATTGGCCTCATGCCTTAGTGATGTCACTAGCTAACATTGCATTGGCCTCATGTCTCAGCTATGTCACTAGCTAACAGTGCATTGGCCTCATGTCTCAGCTATGTCACTAGCTAACATTGCATTGGCCTTGTGTTTCAGTGATGTCACTAGTTAACAGCACATTGGCCTCATGCCCCAGTGATTTCACTTACTAACATTGCATTGGCGTCATGTTTCAGTGATGTCGCTAACTAACTGCATTGGCTTTGTTTTTCAGTGATGTCACTAGCTAACAGTACATTGGTCTCATGCCTCAGTGATGTCACTAGCTAACAGTGCATTGGCCTCATGCCTCAGTGATGTCACTGGCTAACAGTGCATTGGCCTCATGCCTCAGTGATATCACTAGCTAACAGTGTATTGGACTCATGCCTCAGTGATGTTACTACAGTAGCTAACAGTGCATTGGCCTCATGCCTCAGTGATGTCACTAGATAACATTGCATAGGCGTCATGTCTCAGTGATGTCGCTAACTAACAGTGCATTGGCCATATGCCTCAGTGACGACACTAGCTAACAGTGCATATGCCTCAGTGATGTCACTAGCTAACAGTGCATTGGTCTCATGCCTCAGTGATGTTACTACCTAACTGTGCATTGGCCTCATGCCTCAGTGATGTCACCAGTTAACACTGCATTGGCCTCATGCCTCAGTGATGTCACTAGCTAACAGTGCATTGGCCTCATGCCTCAGTGATGTCACTAGCTAACAGTGCATTGGCCTCATGCCTCAGTGATATCATTAGCTAACATTGCATTGGCCTCATGCCTTAGTGATGTCACTAGTTAACAGTGCATTGGCCTCATGCCTCAGTGATGTCACTAGCTAACACTGCATTGGCCTCATGCCTCAGTGATGTCACTAGCTAACAGTGCATTGGCCTCATGCCTCAGTGATGTCACCAGTTAACACTGCATTGGCCTCATGCCTCAGTGATGTCACTAGCTAACAGTGCATTGGCCTCATGCCTCAGTGATGTCACTAGCTAACACTGCATTGGCCTCATGCCTCAGTGATGTCACTAGCTAACAGTGCATTGGCCTCATGCCTCAGTGATGTCACTAGCTAACAGTGCATTGGCCTCATGCCTCAGTGATATCATTAGCTAACATTGCATTGGCCTCATGCCTTAGTGATGTCACTAGTTAACAGTGCATTGGCCTCATGCCTCAGTGATGTCACTAGCTAACACTGCATTGGCCTCATGCCTCAGTGATGTCACTAGCTAACAGTGCATTGGCCTCATGCCTCAGTGATGTCACTAGCTAACACTGCATTGGCCTCATGCCTCAGTGATGTCACTAGCTAACAGTGCATTGGCCTCATGCCTCAGTGATGTCACTAGCTAACAGTGCATTGGCCTCATGCCTCAGTGATGTTACTAGCTAGCAGTGCATTTGCCTAATGCCTCAGTGATGTCACTAGCTAACATTGCATTGGCCTCATGTTTCAGTGATGTCGCTAACAGTGCATTGGCTTTGTATTTCAGTGATGTCACTAGCTAACAGTACATTGGCCTCATGCCTCAGTGATGTCACTAGCTAAATATGTATTGGACTCATGTCTCAGTGATGTCGCTAACTAACAGTGCATTGACCTTATATTTCAGCGATGTCACTAGCTAACAGTACTTTGGTCTCATGTCTCAGTGATGTCACTAGCTAACGTTACAATCGCCTCATGCCTCAGTGATGTCACTAGCTATCCATACATTGACCTCATGCCTCAGTGATGTCACTAGCTATCCATACATTGACCTCATGCCTCAGTGATGTTACTAGCTAGCAGTGCATTTGCCTAATGCCTCAGTGATGTCACTAGCTAACATTGCATTGGCCTCATGTTTCAGTGATGTCGCTAACAGTGCATTGGCTTTGTATTTCAGTGATGTCACTAGCTAACAGTACATTGGCCTCATGCCTCAGTGATGTCACTAGCTAAATATGTATTGGACTCATGTCTCAGTGATGTCGCTAACTAACAGTGCATTGACCTTATATTTCAGCGATGTCACTAGCTAACAGTACATTGGTCTCATGTCTCAGTGATGTCACTAGCTAACGTTACAATCGCCTCATGCCTCAGTGATGTCACTAGCTATCCATACATTGACCTCATGCCTCAGTGATGTCACTAGCTATCCGTACATTGACCTCATGCCTCAGTGATGTCACTAGCTAACAATACATTGGCCTCATATCTCACTTGCTAACAGTGTTGGCCTCATGTCTTAGTGATGTCACTAGCTAACAATGCATTGGCCTCGTGTTTCAGTGATCTCACTAACTAACAGTGATGTCACTAGCTAACAGTGCATTGGCCTTGTGTTTCCCTCATTATTCTTTGTTAATTCACATAGCATCAACATATTCTGCAGTGCACTCAGAGAAAGTAGTCTCTCATAAATCCTTGCTGCGGTGGGTCTTAGAATCTTTGAGGGGGAGATTTATGAAAGCTTGAAAAGCGATAATGTGGAGAATCAGCTTTGGGGTCTATTTACTAAGCCTTGGATGGAGGTAAAGTAGATGGAGATAAAGGCCCTCATTCCGAGTTGATCGCACGCTGCCACTTTTTGCAGCCCGTGCGATCAACTAGACGCCGCCTATGGGGGAGTGTATTTTTGCATAGCAAGGCTGCGATCGCTTGTGCAGCCGAGCTATGCAAAAACATTTTGTTCAGTTTCTAAGTAGCTCTGGACTTACTTACCCACTGCGATGACTTCAGCCTGTCAGGTCCCGGAATTGACGTCAGACACCCGCCCTGCGTTTTCCTCACCACTCCCAGAAAGCGGTCAGTTGCCACCCCGGAACGCCTTCCACATGTCAGCCACGTTGCGATCGTGGCAGCGATCGTTTTCTTCTTTAATTCAGTCGCTGCCCGCCGTTCCCCGCCGCAGGGCTGCGACGCGCCTGCACATTGCGCCCGCTGAGGATGCGCATTCCGACTGCGAAAAAGCAGTGTGCAAACGGATCGGAATGACCCCCAAAGTCCCAGCCAGTCAGCTCCTAACTGCTGTGTCACAGACTAGGATTGAAGGTAGATTTCCCCATTTTCACATACACTTTTTACTGGTTTTAGCGGCAAGAATTGTTGCACAAATCCCATGTTTGGGCATTTGCAAATGAACAGGACAAATCGCGAGAGTGCGCATACTTGGAAAACGCTGCTTTTCGATGCAGTTTTCATGTAGATGCGAAAATATCACGGCAAATGACAGCGTTTTCGCAGCTATCTGAATTACCCCTATATGTCATAACATAAGAAAAAATGTGTTTGTAACGTGACCTTTATACATATTCTAGAACACGCCTCTCGTTTCAGGTTTAATACTTTTGTAACTTTAAGGCACAAACACTCTGGTGCATAGAAGATCATATTTTTGGGTATATTGATTAACCCTTTGTTCTTAGAAATAGCGTTTCCCTACCACGTTTTCTCCTTACGCTCCTGTGTGGCATTTGCTGATGCATGTTAGTAATGTGTTATTCCCAGTGCATGGCTGATGGTGGCGGTTAGTAGAGGCTAAAGTAGCTGGTATTAAGTGTAGATTAGAAGTTTCTGCAGCAGGTGCCATTCACTAGTAATGTTACTGCAGACCAGGGGACCAAATCCTGCCATCAGCTCCCTGTGTGACCTTGAGCAGGTTCTGCTTATCTGCCTGGCCTCAGGTGCTAGAAATTGATTGCGCTCCTTATGAAGTAGAGGATTTACTGGGCCAGCACTCTTCCCTGCAGCTCTAAGTATGTTATCACTTCTGTTCAAAGTACAAATAAAAGGTTTCTTAGTACAAAGCGCCTATGGCAGTATACTGCTTGATGGTGACCTCTGCTGGCCTGCAGCGTGAGTGCGCGTCACCACCACTTGCAGAAGTGTGAGGGCAGGTATGTCCAATGACGAGCGTCCTCCGTTAAACCCCATCCCTCGCCTGCAAGTTCAAGCGCTGGTCAGACGCTGCATGTCCCATGTGATTGTGTGTTACATGTGGCATCACTGGTGTTATTCTAACACCGTGGGTCACCAGGCTAGCATATAAGCACTGTGTAGGCCTAATGCAGAGGTGGATGCAGTGGAGCGATGTTTCGCTAATGCGCTTGTGCGGCTGTGGATTAGCGATGGCATACACACTGTGAGTGACAGGTAGTCAGTGTCTGTGGGAGGTAACGAGAGGTGGCTAGAAAAACGGGGGAAAGTCGGGACCATTTTCTGCCATAGTCAGGCACTGTGAAACCACACACATCTGGATAGGCCTCCAGTGTCGTAGGTGAGACGCTCAGTCTGAGACTACATAGGGCAGCTCCTGAGGTTCAGTGAGGCCCATGTTTGCTTTTGTAAGCAAGCGGTGGGTGTGAGATGCGGGCAGTGGGCGTCTCTATGCAGAAGACGGCGTCCGAATCGTTAGCAGATTTTCCCAAGTCTGCTGTCTACGAAATCTCAGCTGCACGTGCAACTTCCTGCACCTCAGAATCAGGCCCAAAGGCCTGAAAAGTGCTCGAAATTGTAGAAATAATATATTATTATAGTAATATTCTAATATTGTGGTACTATACACAGAGCCGCCCCTGACCAATTTGGTGGCCCAGGCAACATTTTAGTCTGGTGCCACTTAAACAATGGGTGCTCCAGCTGCCGTGACTGCTGTGCGCCCCCTGGAGCAGTGACATCTATATTGCTTATGCCCAGGGCCGGCTCTGACTGCATATTTTTGGGGCTGATTCAGAGTAGCACGCTGCTGCTGTGACTGCTTTAGCATATGTTGCCGTAGTTGCGTCTGCGACTTTATGCTAATGCTAGTGAAAGCATTTCCCCTCAGTGTACAAGTGTGGGCCTGAAGGGGCAAGGACTGGGGCATCCACTTTGTGTGTCTTTAGCTGCAGCAATCCCATGTGGTGCGTCTTCATATGCTACCCTCGGACGCACCACCAAATCTTGGACCTGCCGCATGCTAGGTGTAGCTTCTCTATCAGAGTATGTGACACTACCATATCATGCCCATAACATAGACCATCTTTGTGCATCTGTTTTGCCACCCCCACGTCACCATACAGGAACACCATCATTGCTATGCGTCTCAGTCCTTACTGCCACACACTGTTGTACACATGCACTATGAGACTTCTCAGCTACTTATACGCATGCGCAGCTGAAAGACATCGACCATTTGCGGGAATATAGGCATTGTGTCCAGTCAGGCCCTGTGTGAGGTGCAAATACACAATCCACAATCTGTGTGAGGTGAATCGATTTTCTGATTAGCTATAAATCATAGAAAAAGTGGATTTTACGAGGTTTGCTCTTCTCCATTTGTAATGCCTACTAAGACATCTACTGTGACACCAAAAGAAGGTTTTATTCGTCGTTCGCTGTTTTTTCTGCATTTGCGGTCACCTTGGGAAAACATTTTGGCCAGTGGGAATTCTGCTGAGTCACCCACGGAGAGTAGGATGATTAGGATGCATTTACTCCTGAACACAATGACATTGAATTGTCACCTCCATTTTGTCCTTCTAGTAATGCTGTTTTCAAGCTAAGCTAACTGCCCAGCGCTGTCAGTGCATCACATGGCACAGTGTGAATGAGACCCTCAGGGCTTTACAGACGTCATCTGTACAAAACATGTTCCATTTCCGCTGCTCGCAATATAACTGCTTCATCCGTCCTCCCGCGTGTTATCTAGATAATCGCTCCTATTATACAGTAGTAACATACAGAGAGATTACATGGCGGACGGTCTGTGCTGAATAGTGTCTGTACAATGCAGCAGTGGAACGTAGACAAATGTATCTTTAATAGCTTCAATTCCAGTGAACAAGCCATAGAAAGTGATATTTAATAAGGGACATTACTCCACAGCGCATACGTTATCCCGATCCTGGAGCTGTAAAGAGCAGGGGGCGTGCCTGTATAAAGCCGCTATCCCTGTTTTCTTCTGGAAGAAATATTTCACCCAATCCTGACTTTATAAACTAATGGTTGGTGGCCCTTGTGCTGTTTTCTTCCGGGAATGGAGTGATAGGCAACTTTATGGCAGAGATGGACATCAGAGTCCGCGGGGACGTCAGTAGCGCACACTGGGGGTCATTCAGTTGCTGATGCAAAGCGATGGTTGTACGCATATCGATCAACGTTTTCTCACTGAGCATGCGCAGCGAGTGATTCGCGAGTGCAGTCTCAGCAAGATTTTAGTCACAAAGTGAGTGGGGGAGTGGCCATGTGAATGCAGGCGTGTCATGGCCGTTCAGGCAGCACTTTCTTGGCGTGCTTACATTAGCAGCTGTGATCACACTTGCTACTGGAGGGGGCTGTGCGTCCTGGGAGAGCAGCTCAGCCTGAACATCTTCAGAGGCACTCGGGCTCTGCGTGGCGAGCCGATGTGCGACAATGTTAGCGATGTTTCTGCAATCATGCGGCACCATGCGCAAAAGATGCGGTTGCGGTGGGCGTCCTTTAGCACGGGTTATCTGCTGCCCATATTAGCATATCGCAATTGCATACGGCAAATCATTGCAACAGGAGTAGGAAGAACAACCACACCTGAATGACCCTCACAGAGCGTACCTATGGCCCTCCTGACCGGAGTAATTTGAATTCCTCTGCCTTGTTGCTTATTATGTCTTCTGTATAATCTTGTCATTCTGTGATCGGCTGGTGCTGTCTGTTCATCAGCATTATTAGCCGGGGGGCTAGCAGGCTGTGTGATCTGTGTGATCATTGCAGTGGTGCTGTAATCTCATGTAATGTACAGCTGGATGTAGAGGGGTGCGGCTGGCAGGATTTGTTCTGTCTTGCAGGTTTGGGGGGTTGCATTCATTCTCCATGACATTCACATATTTTTCCATTGAGCTCATTACATACATAATGTATCAGCCTCACTCAGAGTCCCTAACGTGATATTGTTGTGCTTAGGAGCTGTGTATATATAATGTATGCCAGGATTGTTTTTAGCACCTAGCATCACCATAGGGGAGATGCATCAAGCTGTTATTTCATAGGCTCTGCAAGATAAATGACAGCAGCTAATTGGTTGCTTTGGACAACTTCTCCCCAAGGCTTGATACATTCCCCTTTTTCTCTAACGTCCTAGTGGATGCTGGGGACTCCGTAAGGACCATGGGGAATAGACGGGCTCCGCAGGAGACTGGGCACTCTAAAGAAAGATTCAGTACTATCTGGTGTGCACTGGCTCCTCCCTCTATGCCCCTCCTCCAGACCTCAGTTAGAATCTGTGCCCGGCCAGAGCTGGGTGCTCCTAGTGGGCTCTCCTGAGCTTGCTAGAAAAGAAAGTATTTTGTCAGGTTTTTTATTTTCAGAGAGCTTCTGCTGGCAACAGACTCTCTGCTACGAGGGACTGAGGGGAGAGAAGCAAACCTACTCACGGCAGCTAGGTAGCGCTTCTTAGGCTACTGGACACCATTAGCTCCAGAGGGATCGAACACAGGTACCTAACCTTGATCGTCCGTTCCCGGAGCCGCGCCGTCGTCCCCCTCGCAGAGCCAGAAGTACAGAAGCAGCAGAAGCATGAAGACATCGAAATCGGCGGCTGAAGACTCCTGTCTTCACTTAAGGTAGCGCACAGCACTGCAGCTGTGCGCCATTGCTCCCACAGCACACCGCACACTCCGGTCACTGTAGGGTGCAGGGCGCAGGGGGGGGGGCGCCCTGGGCAGCAATTAATTACCTTTTTGGCAAAAATAGACATATATACAGTCTGGGACTGTATATATGCCCGAGCCCCCGCCATTTTTTACACATTAAAGCGGGACAGAAGCCCGCCGCTGAGGGGGCGGGGCCTTCTTCCTCAGCACACCAGCGCCATTTTCTCTTCACAGCTCCGCTGGAAGGACGCTCCCCAGGCTCTCCCCTGCAGTATACAGGTGCAATAGAGGGTAAAAAAGAGAGGGGGGGCACATAAATTTAGGCGCAGAGATATATTTAACAGCAGCTACGGGGTAAACACTAAGGTACAGTGTAATCCCTGGGTTATATAGCGCTGGGGTGTGTGCTGGCATACTCTCTCTCTGTCTCCCCAAAAGCCTTTGTGGGGTCCTGTCCTCAGTCAGAGCATTCCCTGTGTGTGTGCTGTGTGTCGGTACGCCTGTGTCGACATGTTTGATGAGGAAGGATACGTGGAGGCAGAACAAGTGCAGCTGAGTGTGGTGTCGCCGCCGACGGTGCCGACACCTGATTGGATGGATATGTGGAAGGTGTTAAATGATAATGTAAACTCCTTGCATAACAGATTGGAGAAAACTGTAACCTTGGGACAGTCAGGGCCTCAACCCATGCCTGATCCTACAGCGCAGAGGCCGTCAGGGTCTCAAAAGCGCACACTATCCCAGATAGTTGACATAGATGTCGACACGGAATCTGACTCCAGTGTCGATGACGATGAGGCAAAGTTGCAGCCTAAAATGACTAAAGCCATCTGCTACATGATTGTAGCAATGAAGGATGTATTACACATTTCTGAGGAAAATCCTGTCCCTGACTAGAGGATTTATATGTATGGGGAGAAAAAGCATGAAGTGACTTTTCCCCCTTCACATGAATTAAATGAATTATGTGTAAAAGCGTGGGATTCCCCTGACAGGAAGGTGATAATTTCCAAGAGATTACTTATGGCGTATCCTTTCCCGCCAACGGACAGGTTATGCTGGGAATCCTCCCCTAGGGTAGACAAGGCGTTGACACGCTTGTCTAAGAAGGTGGCCCTGCCGTCTCAGGATACGGCCGCCCTAAAGGATCCTGCGGATAGAAAGCAGGAAGCTATCCTGAAGTCTGTTTATACACTCCTGAGGCCAGCAATTGCTTCGGCCTGGATGTGTAGTGCGGTAGCTGCATGGACGGATACTTTGAGGAGATAGATACCCTGGACAGGGACACTGTTCTACTGACCCTGGCACATATCAAGGACGTGGTCCTATATATGCGGGATGTCCAGAGGGACGTTTGCCTGCTGGGCTCTAGAGTAAACGCAATGTCCATTTCTGCCAGAAGGGTCTTATGGACTCGGCAATGGACAGGGGATACCGACTCTAAAAAACACATGGAGGTTTTACCTTATAAGGGTGAGGAATTGTTTGGGGACGGTCTCTCGGACCTAGTTTCCACAGCTACGGCTGGGAAGTCAAATTTCTTGCCTTATGTCCCTCCACAGCCTAAGAAAGCACCGTATTACCAAATGCAGTCCTTTCGTTCTCAGAAGAGCAAGAAGGTCAGAGATGCGTCCTTTCTTGCCAGAGGCAGGGGTAGAGGAAAAAAGCTGCACCATGCAGCTAGTTCCCAGGAACAAAAGTTTTCCCCGGCTTCCACTAAATCCACCGCATGACGCTGGGGCTCCACAGGCGGAGCCAGGAGCCGTGGGGGCGCATCTCCGACATTTCAGCCACCAGTGGGTTCGCTCACAGGTGGATCCTTGGGCTATACAAATTGTGTCTCAGAGATACAAGCTGGAATTCGAGGTGACGCCCCCTCACCGTTACCTAAAATCGGCCTTACCAACTTCCCCCATGGAAAGGGAGATAGTGTTGGCGGCAATTCACAAACTTTTTCTCCAGCAGGTGGTGGTAGAGGTTCCCCCCCTTCAACGGGGAAGGGGATACTATTCCACTATGTTTATGGTACCGAAACCGGATGGTTCGGTCAGACCCATTTTAAATTTAAAATCCCTGAACATTTATCTGAAGAAATTCAAGTTCAAAATGGAATCGCTCAGAGCGGTCATTGCAAGCCTGGAAGAGGGGGATTTTATGGTGTCTCTGGACATCAAGGATGCTTACTTGCATGTCCCCATTTATCCGCCTCATCAGGAGTACCTCAGGTTTGTGGTACGGGACTGTCATTACCAATTCCAGACGTTGCCGTTTGGCCTGTCCACGGCACCGAGAGTTTTTACCAAGGTGATGGCGGAAATGATGGTGCTCCTTCGGAAGCAAGGGGTTACAATTATCCCATACTTGGACGATCTCCTCATAAAGGCGAGGTCCAGGGAGCAGTTGCTGATCAGCGTAGCACACTCTCAGGAAGTGTTGCGTCAGCACGGCTGGATTCTGAACATTCCAAAGTCGCAGCTGATTCCTGCGACGCGTCTGCCCTTCCTGGGCATGATTGTGGACACAGACCAGAAGAAGGTGTTTCTCCCGGAGGAGAAGGCTCAGGAGCTCGTGACTCCGGTCAGAGACCTCCTAAAGCCAAAACAGGTGTCGGTGCATCACTGCACACGAGTCCTGGGAAAGATGGTGGCGTCATACGAAGCCATTCCCTTCGGCAGGTTCCATGCGAGGATCTTTCAGTGGGATCTGCTGGACAAGTGGTCCGGATCGCATCTTCAGATGCATCGGATGATCACCCTGTCCCCCAGGGCCAGGGTGTCTCTTCTGTGGTGGCTACAAGGTGCTCACCTCCTCGAGGGCCGCAGATTCGGCATACAGGACTGGGTCCTGGTGACCACGGATGCAAGCCTCCGAGGGTGGGGGGCAGTCACTCAAGGAAGAAACTTCCAAGGGCTGTGGTCAAGTCAGGAGACTTGTCTGCACATAAATATCCTGGAGCTACGGGCCATATACAACGCCCTGAGTCAAGCGGAGCCTCTGCTTCGAGACCAACCAGTGCTGATTCAATCAGACAACATCACGGCAGTCGCTCATGTAAACCGCCAGGGCGGCACAAGTAGCAGGGTGGCAATGGCGGAAGCCACCAGGATTCTTCGTTGGGCGGAGAATCACGTGCAAGCACTGTCAGCAGTGTTCATTCCGGGAGTGGACAACTGGGAAGCAGACTTCCTCAGCAGACACGACCTCCACCCAGGAGAGTGGGGACTTCATCAAGAAGTCTTCACGCAGATTGTAAATCGATGGGAACTGCCACAGGTTGACATGATGGCGTCCCGCCTCAACAAAAAATTAAAGAGGTATTGCGCCAGGTCAAGGGACCCTTAGGCGATAGCTGTGGACGCACTGGTGACACCGTGGGTATTCCAGTCGGTCTATGTGTTTCCTCCTCTTCCTCTCATACCCAGGGTACTGAGAATCGTAAGAAAAAGAGGAGTGAGAACTATACTCATTGTTCCGGATTGGCCAAGAAGGACTTGGTACCCGGAACTGCAAGAAATGCTCACAGAGGACCCATGGCCTCTGCCTCTCAGACAGAACCTGTTGCAACAGGGGCCCTGTCGTCTGTTCCAAGACTTACCGCGGCTGCGTTTGACGGCATGGCGGTTGAACGCCGGATCCTAGCAGAAAAGGGCATTCCGGATGCAGTTATTCCTACGCTGATAAAGGCTAGGAAGGACGTGACAGCAAAACATTATCACCGTATATGGCAAAAATATGTTGATTGGTGTGAGGCCAGGAAGGCCCCTACAGAGGAATTCCAGCTGGGTCGATTCCTGCACTTCCTACAGTCAGGTGTGACTATGGGTCTAAAATTAGGGTCCATAAAGGTCCAGATTTCGGCCATATCCATTTTCTTTCAAAAAGAACTGGCTTCACTGCCTGAGGTTCAGTCGTTTGTTAAGGGAGTGCTGCATATTCAGCCTCCTTTTGTGCCACCAGTGGCACCTTGGGATCTTAACGTGGTCTTGGGTTTCCTGAAATCCCACTGGTTTGAGCCACTTAAGACAGTGGAGCTAAAGTATCTCACGTGGAAAGTGGTCATGCTGTTGGCCTTAGCCTCAGCTAGGCGTGTGTCAGAATTGGCGGCTTTGTCATGTAAAAGCCCCTATCTGGTTTTCCATATGGATAGGGCAGAATTGCGGACTCGTCCGCAGTTTCTGCCAAAGGTGGTGTCATCTTTTCATTTGAACCAACCCATTGTGGTGCCTGCGGCTACTCGTGACTTGGAGGATTCCAAGTTGCTTGATGTAGTCAGGGCTTTGAAGATCTATGTTGCCAGGACAGCTGGAGTCAGGAAAACTGACTCGCTGTTTATCCTGTATGCATCCAACAAGCTGGGTGCTCCTGCTTCAAAGCAAACCATTGCTCGCTGGATCTGTAATACGATTCAGCAGGCTCATTCTGCGGCTGGATTGCCGCATCCAAAATCAGTGAAAGCCCATTCCACAAGGAAGGTGGGCTCTTCTTGGGCGGCTGCCCGTGGGGTCTCGGCATTACAGCTTTGCCGAGCTACTACTTGGTCGGGTTCAAACACATTTGCAAAATTCTACAAGTTTGATACCCTGGCTGAGGAGGACCTTGTGTTTGCCCATTCGGTGCTGCAGAGTCATCCGCACTCTCCCGCCCGTTTGGGAGCTTTGGTATAATCCCCATGGTCCTTACGGAGTCCCCAGCATCCACTAGGACGTTAGAGAAAATAAGAATTTACTCACAGGTAATTCTATTTCTCGTAGTCCGTAGTGGATGCTGGGCTCCCGTCCCAAGTGCGGACTTTCTGCAATATGTGTATATAGTTATTGCTTAACAAGGGGTTATGGTTATGTAGCATCGGTTAAGTGATGCTCAGTTGTTGTTCATACTGTTAACTGGGTAAGTTTATTACAAGTTATACGGTGTGATTGGTGTGGCTGGTATGAGTCTTACCCTGGATTCCAAAATCCTTTCCTTGTAATGTCAGCTCTTCCGGGCACAGTTTCCTTAACTGAGGTCTGGAGGAGGGGCATAGAGGGAGGAGCCAGTGCACACCAGGTAGTACTGAATCTTTCTTTAGAGTGCCCAGTCTCCTGCGGAGCCCGTCTATTCCCCATGGTCCTTACGGAGTCCCCAGCATCCACTACGGACTACGAGAAATAGAATTACCGGTGAGTAAAATCTTATTATCGTTTGTCTGATGTAAGCTAGCACACCTAACAGACCCGTCTGGTGGTTCTGCTCCCACACTGGGGCAACAGAATTAGGGGTCTATTCATGAAGCATTGAAAAGTGTGGAGAAGTGAGCCTGTGGAGAAGTTGCCCATAGCAACCAATCAGTGTTGAGGTAACATTTATAATATACATTCTATAAAATTATACGTAGCAGCTGATTGGTTGCCATGGGTAACGTCTCCACTGGCTGACTTCTCCACACTTTTCGCTGCTTCATGAATAGACTCCACATTACCAGATAATGCAGCCACGGAGAAGCTCCAACATCAGTCTGTAACAAATGAGCAGCAGGGGACATCTCTGTACTGCAGAGCAGTGGGCAAGGATGGCATTGATTGGTTCAGTGCCCGTGAACTGAATCCTATAGTACCCAGGGATTTCTGCTTGGAGCTGGAGCTGATATTGGCATCTTGGTGCCACTAGCATTTTTATGGCCTTACGTATTAATGCATTATTATATTTTTCAAGCATTTGTGTAATACTTTTGTGTAGACCATGAGCCGACAGCCACTGATAGTAAGCACAAGCTGATACCGCCATTGCCAGCAAGAGTTGACGTCTGACCCAATCATAATGACAATAGCATTATACTGATTGTTTTGGGACAACACATGCACAGAGGCTTTGCCAACTTATGTCTAAAATGCCCAAATTAGGCAGCAGAATGAACCAGTAATTGGGAAGTTCCTTGTCCACCGATGCACTCTTGTGTCATGCTGCTTGCATATTTTAGACACTTCTTTGTTATATACAGGGGAGGATTCAATTACCCATGAAAACTTTTCACGGGTGAAAAGGGGAACATCCGTGGCTATTCAGTTGCACACCCTATTTCACCCGACGGCTTTTTTAAAGTTTATTAAAGTAAATGGGTTTAACACACAGATTCCGTGAAAAGTAAACGGATTTGCGTGTTAACCGGGTTGCTGCACCTGTTAATCTGATGTTTATCGGTGATTATTTTTTCTCATACATCCTAGAGGATGCTGGGGTCCATTTCAGTACCATGGGGTATAGACGGTTCCGCAGGAGCCATGGGCACTTTAAGACTTTTTCGGTGTGTGAACTGGCTCCTCCCTCTATGCCCCTCCTCCAGACCTCAGTTTAGAAAATGTTCCCAGGAAGACTGGTCGCACTCTGGTGGAGCTCTACAGAGTTCTGCTAAAAGACTTTACTTAGGTTTTTTATTTTACAGGGAGACTGCTGGCAACAGCCTCCCTGCTTCGTGGGACTTAGGGGGAGAAGCAGGAACCAACTTCCTATGTAGTTTCATGGCTCTGCTTCTGCTGGCAGGACACCATTAGCTCCTGAAGGGTACTGAACACTAGCTGCGGTTATGCGCTCACTCCCACAGCACGCCGTCACCCCCCTAACAAAGCCAGAAGTCAGAAGACTGGTGAGTAGGGTTACCGGAGATCTGCAGAGAGGGACCTCCAGCCATTGTGACGGCATAAGGTGCTGCGCGAACATGCTCTCCACTTAGACAGTGCCCAGTGGGGTGCAGGGCGCGGGGGGGGGGGGGGGGGGGGGGCGCCCTGAGCTGCATGAACCTACCCTCACTGGCAAAAGGTAGCATACTTTGTTTTTTTCGGGGTCCTACACCCCCGCCTGTATAAATATTGTATGTGAAGCTTGAGGGGGAAGCGCGCCATTACAGGGGCGGAGCTTCTTCCTCAGGCAGCCAGCACACTTATCGGTACCATTTCCTCCCAGCGGCAGTAGGGGAAGACATGCTGATCCTCCTCTCCACATCTGATCAAGTATCAGGGAGCAAAAAGGGGGTGGGGCGAGTGTAATATTTAGGTGCTGAAACCTATTATTGACAATATATAAGCGCTTGAAAGGTCTCTGTGTATAAAAGATGATACACAGGGATTTTTTTATTTGGCGCTGAGCTGTGAGCTGGCAATTCCTTTCTGTGTTCCTCTGACAGATTTTACTGTGGGTCTGTCTCCAGTTATACCCCGGAGTGTCTGTGGTGTGATTTTGCACGTGTGTGACATGTCTGAGGCAGGGAGTTCTTCCCCTGAGGAAGCCATTTTAGGACACAAGGATGTAATGTGGTGGCATGCCGTCGCAGCACGAGCCTGAGTGGGTGAAAGATTTACGTGATAGTGTGAGTCATATTAGTAAGAGATTAGATAGATCTGATTCTCATGCAGAAAACTGGAGAAAATCCGTGGAAGACGTGAATTTTAATAATCCTGCCTTTTCATCCACGGGGGACCCCTCTGGTTCCCAAAAAAGGTCATTCGCACAAGTAGTACAGAATGATACCGACACGGACTCTGATTCCTGTGTCGACGCTAGTGATTCCAGGGGAATTAATCCAAAATTAGCAAAAAGCATTCAATACATGATTGTTGCTATCAGGGAAGTGTTAGAGGTTACAGAGCCCCCTCCCTTACCACAGGAGAAGGCTTACTTTAATAAAGAAAAGAAACCTGATGTAACTTTCCCTCCATCTTATGAACCGAACAGACTCTTCGAAGGAGTCTGGGAAAACCGTGAAAAGAAATTCCAGATTCCCAAAAGAATTCAGGCAGCTTATCCCTTTCCTGCAGAAGACAGGAAAAGGTGGGAGTCGCCTCCCATTTTAGACAGTGCCCTGTCAAGGTTAACAAAAAAGGTGATTCTCCCTGCGCCTGGGACAGCTTCATTAAAGGAGCCGGCAGTCCGCATGTTAGAGACAACATTGAAATCTATTTATGTGACCAATGGGACATTACTCAGACCTACCATTGCCTGTGCGTGGATGAGTAGTGCTATAGAAAAGTGGTCAGAAAACTTGTCAACAGACATTGACACGGTAGATAAAGACGAGATACTCCTAACGTTAGGTCATATCAAGGACGCTGCAGCTAACATGCTGGAAGCCATGAAAGATTTTGGTCTCTTGGGATCAAGAGCCGCTACCATGGCGATTTCAGCACGTAGGGCGTTATGGATTCGTCAATGGAATGCAGACGCAGACTCCAAAAGAAATATGGAGGCTCTACCGTACAAGGACGAGGAGTTGTTTGGGGATCGACTGGATGCCTTAGTTTCTGCGGCTACCGCAGGTAAGTCGACATTTCTGCCATCTGCACCAGCGCCGCCAAAAAAGACACATCACTCTCAGATGCAGTCCTTTCGGCCCAATAAATACAAAAAGGGCAAAGGCTCCCCTTTCTTTGCAGGTAGAGGAAGGGGAAAAGGTAAAAAGTCCACAGCGTCTCCAGGATCACAGGAGCAGAAATCAGCCTCTGTCTCCGCAAAAACTTCAGCATGACGCTGGGGCTCCCTCGCGGGAGTCCGCTCAGGTGGGGGCGCGTCTGAAACTCTTCAGTCCGATTTGGGTTCAATCGGACCTGGACCCCTGGATCTTACAAATAGTGTCCCAGGGGTACAATTTAGAGTTTCAAGACATTCCCCCTTGCCGATTTTTCAAATCAGCCTTACCAGCTTCTCTTCCAGACAAATGAGGTAACAGAAGCGATACAAAGATTATGTCAGGATCACGTAATTGTCCTGGTTCCCTTGTCACAACAAGGAGACGTTTTTATTCAAGCCTTTTTGTAGTACCGAAGCCGGACGGCTCGGTCAGACTGATTCTAAACCTGAAAACACTGAATCTCTACCTAAAATAGTTCAAATTCAAGATGGAATCTCTAAGGACAGTGATTTCCAGTCTGGAGGAGAAGGAATTCATGGTGTCAGTGAACATAAACGATGCCTACTTACATGTTCCAAACTATGCTCCACATCAAGCTTATTTGAGATTCGCAGTACAGGATTATCATTACCAATTTCAGACATTACCGTTCGGGCTATCCACGGCACCGAGGGTATTTACCAAGGTGATGGCGGAAATGATGGTTCTCCTTCGCAAACAAGGAGTCAACATAATTCCTTACCTGGACGATCTCCTGATAAAGGCACGGTCCAGAGAAAGGTTGGTGCAGAGCATTGCACTCTCCCTGACAGTGCTCCAGCAGCTTGGTTGGATCATAAATTTTCCAAAGTCTGAATTGAAACCGACGAGAAGATTATAATTTCTGGGAATGATACTGGACACAGAAGTACAGAGGGTATTTCTTCCAGTAGAAAAGGCTCTGGAAATACAGAGGATGGTCAAACAAATTCTAAAACCAACAAAGGTGTCGATTCATCAATGCATACGTTTGTTGGGGAAGATGGTAGCAGCCTACGAGGCTCTACAGTTCGGCCGATTCCATGCCAGAGTATTCCAGTGGGACCTATTGGACAAGTGGTCCAGATCGCATCTACACATGCATCAGAAGATAATCCTGTCGACAAAAGCCAGAATTTCGCTCCTGTGGTGACTACACAGTTCTCACCTCCTAGAGGGACGCAGGTTCGGGATTCAAGACTGGATCCTAGTGACCACGGATGCAAGTCTCCGAGAATGGGGAGCAGTCATGCAAGGGGAAAACTTCCAAGGAAGATGGTCAAGTCAAGAAGCCTATCTTCACATAAACATTCTGGAGTTAAGAGCCCTTTACAACGGCCTTCTACAAGCGGTGCATCTTCTTCAAGATCTACCCATACAGATCTAGTCAGACAATGTAACAGCAGTGGCGTACATAAACCGTCAGGGCGGAACGAAAAGCAGAGCGGCAATGGCAGAGGTGACAAAGATTCTCCTCTGGGCAGAAAGACATGCAAGAGCTCTATCAGCAATTTTCATTCCGGGAGTGGACAACTGGGAAGCGGACTTCCTCAGCATAAATGATCTCCACCCAGGAGAATGGGGCCTCCACCAAGAAGTCTTCGCAGAGGTGACAGGTCGTTGGGGAGTTCCTCAAGTAGACATGATGGCATCTTGTCTCAACAAGAAGCTTCTGAGATATTGTTCCAGGTCGAGAGACCCGCAAGCAATAGCAGTGGATGCACTAGTGACCCAGTGGGTGTTTCAGTCGGTGTATGTGTTCCCTCCACTTCCACTAATTACCAAAAGTTCTCAAGATCATAAGAAGAACAAAGGTTCGAGCGATCCTCATTGTCCCAGACTGGCCAAGGAGGACTTGGTATCCAGATCTTCAGGAGTTAATCATAGAAGATCCTCTGCCTGTTCCTCTTCGCGAGGACCTGATTCAGCAGGGGCCGTGCGTGTATCAAGACTTACCGCGGCTACGTTTGACGGCATGGCTGTTGAACGCCGGATCCTAGCCCAAAAAGGTATTCCCAAGGAAGTCATTCCCACGCTTATTCAGGCCAGGAAAGGAGTAACGTCTAGACATTACCACCGTATTTGGAGAAAATATGTGTCTTGGTGTGAAACCAAGAAGGCTCCAACGGAAGAATTTCAGTTGACGTTTTCTCCAATTTCTTCAGGCAGTTGTGGATGCAGGCTTAAGATTGGGTTCAATCAAGGTCCAAATTTCGGCTTTGTCCATTTTCTTTCAGAAACAATTGGCTTCTCTTCCGGAAGTTCAGACGTTCGTGAAGGGGGTTCTGCACATCCAACCTCCTTTTGTGCCTCCAACGGCACCATGGGATCTTAATGTGATGTTGCAGTTCCTTAAATCAGATTGGTTTGAACCTCTCCAAGAGGTCGAGTTAAAGTTTCTTACTTGGAAAGTGGTCATGCTGTTGGCCTTGGCATCCGCAAGGCGGGTGTCTGAGTTAGGGGCCTTGTCTCACAAGAGCCCTTATTTGATCTTCCATGAAGATAGGGCTGAGCTAAGAACTCGTCAGCAATTTCTTCCAAAGGTGGTTTCTTCTTTCCATGTGAACCAACCTATTGTGATGCCAGTGGCTACTGACACCTCAGCTGTTTCAAAGTCTCTGGATGTGGTCAGAGCTTTGAGTATTTATGTCACGAGAACAGCTCGGATAAGGAAAAAAGAGGAACTGTTTGTCCTGTATGTTCCCAACAAGATTGGGTGCCCTGCTTCTAAGCAGACGATTGCGCGCTGGATCAGATGCACGATTCAGCACGCTCATTCCACCAAGTACCGATTTCGGTGAATGCCCATTCTTCAAGAAGGGTGGGCGCCTCTTGGGCGGCTGCCCGGGGAGTCTCGGCATTGCAGCTTTGCCGAGCTGCTACTTGGTCAGGGGCAAACACATTTGAAAAGTTTTACAAGTTTGACACCTTGGCCGCTGATGACCTAAAGTTTGGTCAATCGGTTCTGCAGGAACATCCGCACTCTCCCGCCCGTACTGGAGCTTTGGTATAACCCCATGGTACTGGAATGGACCCCAGCATCCTCTAGAACGTATGAGAAAACAGGATTTTTCTCCTAGTCCGTAGAGGATGATGGGCACCTAGCCCAGTGCGTACTTACCTGCAGTAGTTATTGTTATAGTTTACACAAGTGTAGTGTTAAATTTGGTTTCAGCACGTTGCTGAAATGGTCATGCTCGTTGGCATGTGTTATGTTGAATGCCATGTTGTGCGACATGGTTGAAGTGTGAGCTGGTATGAATCTCACCACTAGCTTTAAAGTAAATCCTTTCTCGAATTGTCCGTCTCCCTGGACACAGTTCCTATACTGAGGTCTGGAGGAAGGGCATAGAGGGAGGTGCCAGTTCACACTCTGAAAAAGTCTTAAAGTGCCCATGGCTCCTGCGGAACCGTCTATACCCCATGGTACTGAAATGGACCCCAGCATCCTCTACAGACTAGGAGAAAAGGATTTACTGGTAGGTATTAAAATCCTGTTTTTTCCCGACCTGCTAAGGCAGGTGAAAAAAATCCCTGATAACTCCTCGCTTCAAGGCTAATTGGATAGCCCCAGACCGTGGATAATTTCATTCCGCCCACAGTATTTTACCTAATTTGTCTTATGTACATGTACCTACTTAATTTCTCGCTACATTTATACTTCTTAAATGTTTAATATTTTTTTCCTTTGCTTGTCCTGTACTTTGTCTATTGGTCATCTGCGACTTAATATTTCCTTACCATACTGCCCTGTCGAATATTGTGTTGCCTTACCCATATTCGTCATTAATGATAGCATGTCCCAACAATTTTTGGAGCTGATTGAATTAGAAGCGAATTGCTCATGGACGCGAGTCAGTGTGGCTATATGCAGAACTTACGGTACCGCTAGACTCGCAGATGTTTGTTAGAAGCCCCGTAGGGCTGTGTACAAAAGTCCATGAGTCCGGGGTGAGATCGGACCATGAGGGGGTAAGATGCTGGGCCGTCAGCGACGTTTCCCTGCTGTTACGTAGGCAACACCTCCACCTTACATCTAATTGAATTGACCCCTTTAGTATTGAATTCTGGTTTTAGTATTGAGCACAAATGTTAGTATGGAGATCTGTGTTTTTTTGTTTCATTTAGTACTGAGAACGTTTTTTAGTTTTGAGAACAGTTTTAGAATTTAAATCTGTTTTTATTTTCTGCAGAATGGGCATTTTTGCTGCACATGTGGATGACCATACTGTTACTGATCATGTACTAAGGGCTGTGTCACCTTTACTAAAAATAAAGATTTCTGTATAGGGTATTCTGCATAAAGATCTTTTGTTAGATTAGATGATTTTATTAACAAATATGGAACCTGACACGCTGCTTTCACTGCTAGGTTGTTACTAAACGTACCCATTGCTTTAACCAAGTGGAAAAAAATTATTCACTCTACTAATTCACTGGAGTTAGTAGCATCATTAAGGCATGAGGCACTGAATGCCTCATCTCATTTTACACATGCATTTTATCGTTACCCTTTTGGGTGGTGTCTGATGGTTCCTAGTGAATTGATAGACAGCATCCTCATACAAATTTATCTATACAATGACTGTAGCCACTGCAAGTGGTTACTGGTACATTTTAGAACACTGGGTTGATGTTTCAAAGAGTGGAGAAGTTGCCCATAGCAACCAATCAGGTTTGAGGTTGCATTTATTAAGTACATTCTATAAAATGCTAGGTAGAAGCTTATTTGGTTGCTATGGGCAACTTCTCCACTGGTACATCAACAATATTAGCCACAGTTAAATGCTTGTTGTAATTTTCTAGACTACACTAGAATAAATATATTAGCATCTCATTGGTTGCCAAGGGATACAGCATTTCTTTCCTGTTCTCCAGTTTCCATAAATGCTCGCTGTTGTTTTTACAGTGATAATGCCCCTTTATTAGAAGCTATTGCCTCTATTTGCTTAATCACCCCAATTTCCTTTGCAGATGAAGAAGGTCTGGGGGTCAGTATTATCGGAATGGGTGTTGGAGCAGACACAGGGCTGGAAAAACTTGGAATATTTGTTAAAACTGTCACGGAAGGGGGAGCGGCACAGAGAGATGGACGGTATGTACCTAAAATCAAATTTTTTACGTGAAACTGATGCACTGCCAGGAAATATCATTTGGTAAAGTGTAATAGATATACAGACATTACCCTTGGGATGGTACCTACTAATATTGGGCCTAATTCATGTTTGGGAGGCATTGCACAGCTGCAAGGAAGCGTTTGTGCAATTCAGTGGCATTAAAATTCAACGGCAGCAGGAGGCGTCTGTAGGAGATAGACGCCTTCAGTTTGCATTTGTGAGATCCAAGTGCTGCGTCTGAGGCGACCATCGGTCACTATTCGCAGTGGTTTCAGGCACCGGCCAGCCTGCGTAAGCTGATGCTTTATTAGGCTGGCCGTAGGATCCGGACACCCGGGTCCAGGAAGTTTGCATCCGACGGCGCAGAACCTAGACCCATCACGCCTACAAAATGGGAGCAGTGCACCCCCATTATGAAGAACAATGCCGGGTGCCGCCACCCAAACTGCTGTGACTGACAGGGGGCTGCGAGCGATATCACAAGACCTGTTCTGCTTATGCTCAGACCCCCAAACATCGTATTTGTATGTAAACTATCGGGCTTGCATACAAATATGAATTAGGCCCATTGCCCCTTTAGGTGTCGTGCTTGAATAGGTCCCAGTGGTGTATAAGAGGTCCCAGGGTCTGGGTGCTCAGCAACGGGAAGATCCAGGAGGTTGGCGATTTGGGTAACTGACCCCCGGAACTCCCACACCTTGTCCTTAGGGTTGCTGCAACCTCTCTCTCCTCCCTGGTGCCGAGCTCTCAGCTGACTCCGCCTCTGATGTAGAGCCGGATGAGAGCTCGCCATTGGGAAGGAGACAAGGTAGATCCGCCAAGGGTGCTCAGCCTATTTTGGCTTTTCCACTGGATCCCCTGGGTGAAATGTCTGTGAGAATGTGTCAGAGGAACACACCAGACGTGCTGTGGTTGTTGTATGTGTAGAATCCAAGTAAATTTATAAAACTGTTTATTATGGAAACTTACAACCGTATCCCACCGTTCTCACAATGGATGTGCTTCTGTAGCACACACACTCATAGCATTCCTCCCAACATGTACACATGCTAAATCAAAACAAAATAAGCCGCATCCCAATCCACCCAATCCTGGCCCAGAAATGCTTATTTTGTGAAACCACGCCCACTGTCATGTAAGCCCCACCCCTATAGGTACACCAACTGGAACTGTCCCACCAAAATCTGTACAGGTCGGAGGTATCCTTACACTGATTCTAATGTGTTCCCTCTGCTACTCCTGTGGCCCTCTATAGATTTGTAATAAATTAGAGAAACAACCACGAATCTTATAGTAATAGCATTAATTGATACGTAATTATGATAAATATATAATATAAAGTTTTACTAAAGGGAGAAGTGTTTTTTTTTGTATCAACTCTATTTCGAGTATCCTGCAACAAAGGCCCACCAGCCATAACACTGAAAAGCACTGAGGGGGAGGTGTATCAAACCTTAGAGAGAGATGGTTGCTATGGTCAGTTTCTCTACTTTATCTCTCTCTATGGTTTGATGCATCTCCCACTGAGGGGCTGTGTAGGGTAATATTCTACTAGAGGGGGAATTACAGTACCCCAGTGGTTCCAGCTATTACATGTCCTTGCATGCCGGAGCTAGTGGAACTACAAACACCAGCATGAAAGTTGCACTCATTTTTATTGGAAAACCGCCGTTCCCCCTAGAAACCCCCGTTACCACTTAATGAAACAGGAGATTCCTCGGGGAATATCATCCTTGATGTAATACTATTGGAAATGAAGTAACAAATCCTATGAGACAGACGCAACTGATCCGTAGGAGCATCCACTGCGATATGACAGTGAACTGAATAGACCCAGACAAGCGATTGCCGCTCAGTCAATCACAGGTGCTTTTCCCAGGTTCCAGCCCATCCCAAGGCGCCGGCGTATGTACTTGGCTGAGAGGCAAAGGGTTGTCAGGTTCAATTCACTGATAGTCATGTTTACTCCCCAAAGTGTGTTTGGGGTTAGTCTGTGGCCCCAAAACACTATTTGTACAGTACCAAGCCATTTCTTATGCATTTTGTTTTACAAACTTTATTTATTTTGACTTTAAAGAGAACTAAAGTAAAAAATATTACAGTTGTGTAAATATCTAGGCAGTAATTGAATAGCTCTGTGCTCTTATCCTAAAAGCCAGCGGATAACTGAATTCCCCTGTAGGGTTTATATTTATCACACAACTAATACATCTCTAAAGGTGTGTACACATGGTGAGATCCCTGCTATGTTCGATTTTGTCTATGAGATTTCCCTTGAACTCCCCCAAAGCCCAGATAGCACAGATTGTACAGATTTTGACTATCTGTGCTTGAGATTTTGTCTATGTACGATTTTGACTAAGTGCCAATTTTGACTATACTTTGTACTAGATAGTATACTAGATAGTCAAGATAAAGTATTATATTCAGTGTCCAGAACTATTATATATAATATTCGTCCCGCGGGATCGAATCTCCTTATTCACGGAGTCTTTACTCAGACATTTGTCAGGGAATTTGTCATGCTGCTTCTTCACTAAATTGCTGGGGGGGGGGGGGGGGTGATATTACCTGAAAGTGATAATCCCTTCTGTAGCTTGCTGGGGGGCGGCCCCAAATTGCAGTTGCAGCAATTGTGGAGACCCCCTGTAAATAGTAGTATTCCATCTGAGATAGATAAAGGTAGATGGATGGATAGATAGATAGATAGATAGATAGATAGATAGATAGATAGATAGATAGATAGATAGATAGATAGATAGATAGATAGATAGATAGATAGATAGATAGATAGATAGATTAGCCCAGTGGCCGGCAACCTGATATTCTGCAGGAACTGCATTATTGCAATCTACCCAGGATCAGTAATCTGCTGCTTTTGACACTGTTGACCACTCTCTTCTCATACAGACACTACAATCCCTAGGTCTTAAAGACACAGCCCTTTTTTGGTTCCTATCGTACCTATCTAATCGCTCCTTCAGTGTTCGTTTCTCTGATTCCACCTCTCCTTCGCTACCTCTCTCAGTTGGAGTACCGCAAGGCTCAGTCTTAGGTCCTCTGCTTTTCTCTATCTATACCACATCTCTTGGTAAACTAATCAGCTCTTTTAGATTTCAGTATCATCTGTATGCGAATGATACTCAAATCTACCTATCCTCCCCTTATTTGTCACCATCTGTATTGGGCTGTGTCACTGAATGTCTTTCTGCCATTTCATCTTGGGTGACATCTCATCACCTCAAACTTAATTTCTCTGACGTCCTAAGTGGATGCTGGGACTCCGTAAGGACCATGGGGATTAGCGGCTCCGCAGGAGACTGGGCACAACTAAAGAAAGCTTTAGGACTACCTGGTGGCACTGGCTCCTCCCACTAAGACCCTCCTCCAGACCTCAGTTAGATTCTTGTGCCCGGCTGAGCTGGATGCACACTAGGGGCTCTCCTGAGCTCCTAGAAAGAAAGTATATTTAGGTTTTTTATTTTACAGTGAGATCTGCTGGCAACAGATTCACTGCAGCGAGGGACTAAGGGGAGAAGAAGCGAACCTACCTAACAGGTGGTAGTTTGGGCTTCTTAGGCTACTGGACACCATTAGCTCCAGAGGGATCGACCGCAGGACCCGACCTTGGTGTTCGTTCCCGGAGCCGCGCCGCCGTCCCCCTTACAGAGCCAGAAGCATGAAGAGTCCGGAAAATCGGCGGCAGAAGACTTCGGTCTTCACCAAGGTAGCGCACAGCACTGCAGCTGTGCGCCATTGCTCCTCATGTACACCTCACACTCCGGTCACTGATGGGTGCAGGGCGCTGGGGGTGGGCGCCCTGAGGGCAATATAAGACACCTTGGCTGGCAAATCATCCCAATATATAGTCCCAGGGCTATATATGTGATAAATTACCCCTGCCAGAATCCATAATAAAGCGGGAGAAAAGTCAGCCGAAAAAGGGGCGGGGCTTCTCCCTCAGCACACTGGCGCCATTTTTTCTTCACAGTGCAGCTGGAAGACAGCTCCCCGGGCTCTCCCCTGTAGTTTTCAGGCTCAAAGGGTTAAAAAGAGAGGGGGGGCACTAAATTTAGGCGCAATATATGTATACAAGCAGCTATTGGGGGAAAAATCACTCAGTTATAGTGTTAATCCCTGCATTATATAGCGCTCTGGTGTGTGCTGGCATACTCTCTCTCTGTCTCCCCAAAGGACTTTGTGGGGTCCTGTCCTCAGTCAGAGCATTCCCTGTGTGTGTGCGGTGTGTCGGTACGGCTGTGTCGACATGTTGGATGAGGAAGGTTACGTGGAGGCGGAGCAGAGGCCGATAAATAAGATGCCGCCCCCTGTGGGGCCGACACCAGAATGGATGGATAGGTGGAAGGTATTAACCGACAATGTCAACTCCTTACATAAAAGGCTGTATGACGTAACAGCTGTGGGACAGCCGGCTTCTCAGCCCGCGCCTGCCCAGGCGTCTCAAAGGCCATCAGGGGCTCAAAAAACGCCTGTTACCTCAGATGGCAGACACAGATGTCGACACGGAGTCTGACTCCAGTGTCGACGAGGTTGAGACATATACACAATCCACTAGGAACATCCGTTACATGATCTCGGCAATGAAAAATGTGTTACGCATTTCTGACATGAACCCAAGTACCACATAAAAGGGGTTTTATTTTTGGGGAGAAAAAGCAGCCAGTGTTTTGTTCCCCCATCAGATGAATGAATGAAGTGTGTAAAGAAGCGTGGGTTCCCCCGATAAGAAACTGGTAACTTCTAAAAAGTTACTGATGGCGTAACCTTTCCCGCCAGAGGATAGGTCACGTGGGGAGATATCCCTTAGGGTGGATAAGGCGCTCACACGTTTGTCAAAAAAGGTGGCACTGCCGTCTTAGGATACGGCCACCTTGAAGGAACCTGCTGATAAAAAGCAGGAGGCTATCCTGAAGTCTGTATATACACACTCAGGTTATATACTGAGACCTGCAATTGCCTCAGCATAAATAGTGCTGCTGCAGCGTGCTCTGATACCCTGTCAGATAATATAATACTCTAGTCCAGGGATAATATTTTGCTAACATAGAGCATATTAAAGACTTCGTCTTATATATAAAGGATGCACAAAGGGATATTTGCCGGCTGGCATCCAGAATTAATGCAATGTCCATTCTGCCAGGAGGGTATTAGAAACCCGGCAGTGGACAGGTGATGCTGCCTGTAAAAGGCACATGGAGATTCTGCCTTATAAGGGTGAGGAATTGTTTGGGGATGGTCTCTGGGACCTCGTATCCACAGCAACAGCTGGGAAGAAATTTTTTTACCTCAGGTTTCCTCACAGCCTAAGAAAGCACCGTATTTTCAGGTACAGTCCTTTCGGCTTCAGAAAAGCAAGCGGGTCAAAGGCGCTTCCTTTCTGCACAGATACAAGGGAAGAAGGAAAAACTGCACCAGCAGCCAGTTCCCAGGATCAAAAATCTTCCCCCGCTTCCTCTGAGTCCACCGCATGACGCTGGGGCTCCACAGGTGGAGACAGGTGCGGTAGGGGCGCGTCTCGGGAACTTCAGGGACCAGTGGGCTTGCCCACAGGTGGATCCCTAGGTTCTGCAAATAGTATCACAGGGATACAGGCTGGAGTTCGAGGCGACTCCCCCTCGCCGTTACCTCACATCAGCCTTGCCTGCTGCCCTCGGAGAAAGGTAGTACTGGCGGAAATTCACAAGCTGTACTTCCAGCAGGTGAAATCAAGGTACCCCTCCTTCAACAAGGCCGGGGTTACTATTCCAAAATGTTGTGGTACCGAAACCAGACGGTTCGGTGAGACCCATTCTAAAATTGAAAGCATTGAACACTTATATACGAAGGTTCAAGTTCAAAATGGAATCGCTCAGGGCGATTATTGCAAGCCTGGAGAATTTCATGGTATCACTGGACATCAAGGATGCTTACCTGCATGTCCCTATTTACCCTCTTCACCAGGAGAACCTCAAAATTGTGGTACAGGATTGTCATTACCAATTCCAGACGTTGCCGTTGGTCTGTCCCCGGCACCGAGGTATTTACCAAGGTAATGGCCGAAATAATTATCCCGTACTTGGACGATCTCCTTATAAAGGCGAGGTCCAGGGAGCAGTTGTTCGTCGGAGTAGCACTATCTCGGGAAGTGCTACAACAGCACGGCTGGATTCTGAATATTCCAAAGTCGCAGCTGGTTCCTACGACGCGTCTACTGTTCCTGGGTATGGTTCTGGACACAGAACAGTATAAAAAGGGTTTCTCCCGGATGAGAAGTCCAAGGAGTTGTTGTCTCTAGACAGAGACCTCCTAATACGTATAGCATCAATGCACGCGAGCCCTGGGAAAGATGGTAGCTTCTTACGAAGAAATTCCATTCGCCAGGTCCCATGCAAGGATTTTCCAGTGGGATCTGTTGGACAAGTGGTCCGGGTCGCATCTTCAGATGCATCGGCGGATAACCCTGTCTCCAAGGGCCAGGGTGTCACTGTTGTGGTGGCTGCAGAGTGCTCATCTTCTAGGGGGCCGCAGATTCGGCATACAGGACTGGGTCCTGGTGACCACGGATGCCAGCCTTCGAGGCTGGGGGGCAGTCACACAGGGAAGAAACTTCCAAGGCTATGGAAAAGTCAGGAGACTTCCCTACACATAAATATTCTGGAACTAAAGGCAATTTACAATGCCCTAAGTCAGGCTAGACCCCTGCTTCAACACCGGCCGGTGCTGATCCAGTCAGACAACATCACGGCGGTCGCTCATGTAAACCGACAGGGCGGCACAAGAAGCAGGATGGCGATGGCAGAAGCCACAAGGATTCTCCGATGGGCGGAAAATCATGTGTTAGCACTGTCAGCAGTGTTCATTCCCGGAGTGGACAACTGAGAAGCAGACTTTCTCAGAAGACACGACCTCCACCCGGGAGAGTGGGGACTTCATCCAGAAGTCTTCCAAATGATTGTACACCGTTGGGAAAGGCCACAGGTGGACATGATGGCGTCCCGCCTCAACTAAAAGTTACAAAGATATTGCGCGAGGTCAAGGACCCTCAGGCGATAGCTGTGGACGCTCTGGTAACACCGTGGGTGTACCAGTCGGTGAATGTGTTCCCTTCTCTGCCTCTCTTACCCAGGGTAATGAGAATAATAATGAGAGGAGTACGAACTACTCTTGTTCCGGGTTGGCCAAGAAGAGCTTGGTAACCAGAACTCCAAGAAATGATCTCAGAGGACCCATGGCCTCTGCCGCTCAGACAGGACCTGCTGCAGCAGGGGGCCTGTCTGTTCCAAGACGTACCGCGGCTGCGTTGACGGCATGGCGGTTGAACGCCGGATCCTGAAGGAAAAGGGAATTCCGGTGGAAGTTATCCCTACGCTATTTAAAGCTAGGAAAGAAGTGAACGCAAACCATTATCACCGCATATGGCGAAAATATGTTGCTTGGTGTGAGGCCAGGAATGCCCCTATGGAGGAATTCCTGCTGGGCCGTTTCCTTCACTTCCTACAGTCAGAGGTGACTATGGGCCTAAAATTGGGTTCCATTAAGGTCCAGATTTCGGCTCTATCGATTTTCTTCCAAAATTGAACTGGCTTCACTGCCTGAAGTTCAGACTTTTGTTAAGGGAGTGCTGCATAGTCAGCCCCCGTTTGTGCCTCTAGTGGCACCGTGGGATCTCAACGTGGTGTTGGATTTCCTGAAGTCACATTGGGTTGAGCCACTTAAATCCGTGGAGCTATAATGCCTCACGTGGAAAGTGGTCATTCTGTGGGCCTTGGCGTCGGCCAGGCGTGTATCAGAATTGGTGGCTTTGTCATACAAAAGCCCTTATCTGTATTTTATATGGATAAGGCGGAATTGAGGACTCGTTCCCAATTCCTTCCTAAGGTGGTATCAGTTTTTCATGTGAACCAACCTATTGTGGTGCCTGCGGCTACTTGGGACTTGGAGGATTCCAAGTTACTGGACGTAGTCAGGGCCCTGAAAAGTATATGTTTCCAGGACAGCTGGAGTCAGGAAAACTGACTCGCTATTTCTCCTGTATGCACCCAACAAGCTGGGTGCTCCTGCTTCTAAGCAGACGATTGCTCGCTGGATCTGTAGCACGATTCAACTTGCACATTCTGCGGCTGGACTGCCGCACCCTAAATCTGTAAAAGCCCATTCCATGAGGAAAGTGGGCTCTTCTTGGGCGGCTGCCCGAGGGGTCTCGGCTCTACAACTTTGCCGAGCAGCTACTTGGTCGGGGTCAAACACATTTGCTAAATTCTACAGGTTTGACACCCTGGCTGAGGAGGACCTAGAGTTTGCCCATTCGGTGCTGCAGAGTCATCCGCACTCTCCCGCCCGTTTGGGAGCTTTGGTATAATCCCCATGGTCCTTACGGAGTCCCAGCATCCACTTAGGACGTCAGAGAAAATAAGATTTTACTCACCGGTAAATCTATTTCTCGTAGTCCGTAGTGGATGCTGGGCGCCATCCCAAGTGCGGATTGTCTGCAATACTTGTTTATAGTTATTGCCTAACTAAAGGGTTGTTGTTGAGCCATCTGTTGAGAGGCTCAGTTATATTTCATACTGTTAACTGGGTATAGTATCACGAGTTATACGGTGTGATTGGTGTGGCTGGTATGAGTCTTACCCGGGATTCAAAATCCTTCCTTATTGTGTCAGCTCTTCCGGGCACAGTATCCTAACTGAGGTCTGGAGGAGGGTCTTGGTGGGAGGAGCCAGTGCACACCAGGTAGTCCTAAAGCTTTCTTTAGTTGTGCCCAGTCTCCCGCGGAGCCGCTAATCCCCATGGTCCTTACTGAGTCCCAGCATCCACTACGGACTACGAGAAATAGATTTACCGGTGAGTAAAATCTTATTATTTCCAAAACAGAATTAATTATATTTCCACCGGCCAATAGTATTTACCAATCTGATATCTCTATCACTGTTGAGAACTCGGCAATCATCCCTACCCCACAAGCTCGCTGCCTAGGTGTCATCCTTGTCTCTGATCTGTCCTTTGTTCCCCACATTCAATATGTCTCAAAATCATGTTGCATACATCTAAAAAACATATCCAAAATACGACCATATCTTACACAAGACACTGCAAAAACTCTAATCCACGCTCTCATTATCTCCCGCATTGATTACTGCAATAGTTTCCTAACTGGTCTTCCCAAAACGAGACTCTCGCCGCTACAATCCATTCTGAATGCAGCGGCGAGGCTAATCTTCCTCGCTAGACGTTCATCGTCTGCAGATCCGCTCTTTCAGTCCCTCCATTGGTTACCTGTATTCTACCGCATTCAATATAAAATACTTTTACTCACACACAAGGCCATTAACCAAACTACACCAACGTACATCACTTCGCTTATTTCAAAATATCTCCCAACCCGACCTCTCCGTTCTTCTCAAGATCTGCGTCTCTCACCTCTTCAGGCAAGCGTATCAAATTCCAGAACCGCCCACATAACTTTTATAGACTTTCCTATCAAATTGCATCCACTCTGCACAGTCCGCACATATCCTCACATGTCTTCTCATTCTTCACTTTCCCTTCCCCCCGACCCCGGTCCATCATTGCTGTGTGACCATATCATACAGCCCACCAAGAACCTTTGCAATCTGGCGGACAACTATGCAATAGATAGCACCTCTCCTTGTATATACATGCCTATTTCCCTATAGATTGTAAGCTTGCGAGCAGGGCCCTCCTACCTCTATGACTGTTTATTACCCAGTTTTGTTATATTATTGTTATTTCCAATTTTAAAGTGCAACGGAATTTGCTGCGCTCTATAAGAAACTGTTAATAAATAAATAATAAATAAATAAATTTGCCGATAGAATACCGACAGAGGTATCCCGTCCATCAGAATCCCGACAGCCTCCAAGTAAGCCGCCTAACCCTCCTCTGCCCCCTACCCTAACCCTCCCTTGCGGGTTAGTGCCTAACCGTAACTCTCCCTAGTGGTGCCTAACACTAACCTTCCCTGCTTTGTGCCTAACCCTGACCCTCCCTTCCCTGTTACCTAAACCTAGCCCTCCCCTCTTGATGCCTAACCCTAACCTCCCCTTCTATGTACCTTCCCCTCCCTCCCCGGTCCCTAGCCCTAACCTACCTGACCCTGCAGCCTAACCCTAACCCCTACCCCCCATGCGGCAGGTCACCAGCACGTCCCGCTGTCCGGACAATCGGGATGCCGGCTGTCGGTAATGTGACGCTGGCATCCTCTGCGGTGTTGGTATCTCGACGCCGGCATTGCCTTCTACTTTAGGATCCCGGCGTCGATATAACGGCTGCCGGGATCCTGTCTGTTGGGACGCTAACTGCTTCCCATCTACCCTTCAGTAAAGCCTTATATTATCCTTAATATTAGTTCTAATTTAAAATTATCCATTTACTCATAGAAAAAGACACCTATCTGTAATAAGACATTTTTTACAAAATATAGAGCATTTTAAACACCTTTTCATCATTTCACCCATCAATAAACTTCTAAATTGCTTATTTTTGGCAAATTTTTGTTTTAAAAAAGAGTAACTAAAAATGTCAAAACAAATAAATAACACCCAACCAGAAGCATGTAGAGTTTATTATTATCGTGGGATGTGTTTTACAAATTCTTTATTATTATTATTATTATTAGTTATTTATATAGCACACACATATTCCGCAGCGCTTTACAGAGAATATTTTGGCCATTCACAGCAGTTCCTGCCCCAGCACAGCTTACACTCTATGGGGGTAATTCCAAGTTGATCGCAGCAGCAAGTTTGTTAGCAATTGGGCAAAACCATGGGGGTAATTCCAAGTTGATCGCAGCAGGAAATTTTTTAGCAGTTGGGCAAAACCATGGCCCTCATTCCGAGTTGATCGGTCGCAAGGCGAATTTAGCAGAGTTACACACGCTAAGCCGCCGCCTACTGGGAGTGAATCTTAGCTTCTTAAAATTGCGACCGATGTATTCGCAATATTGCGATTACTAACTACTTAGCAGTTTCAGAGTAGCTCCAGACTTACTCTGCCTGTGCGATCAGTTCAGTGCTTGTCGTTCCTGCTTGACGTCACAAACACACCCAGCGTTCGCCCAGGCACTCCCACCGTTTCTCCGGCCACTCCTGCGTTTTTTCCGGAAACGGTAGCGTTTTCAGCCACACGCCCCTGAAACGCTGTGTTTCCGCCCAGTAACACCCATTTCCTGTCAATCACATTACGATCGCCGGAGCGAAGAAAAAGCCGTGAGTAAAAATACTTTCTTCATAGTAAAGTTACTTGGCGCAGTCGCAGTGCGAACTTTGCGCATGCGTACTAAGCGGATTTTCACTGCGATGCGATGAAAAATACCGAGCGAACAACTCGGAATGAGGGCCCATGTGCACTGCAGGGAAGGCAGATTTAACATGTGCAGAGAGAGTTAGATTTGGGTGGGGTGAGTTCAATCTGCAATCTAAATTGCAGTGTAAAAATAAAGCAGCCAGTATTTACCCTGCACAGAAACAATATAACCCACCCAAATCTAACTCTCTCTGCACATGTTATATCTGCCCCCCTGTAGTGCACATGGTTTTGCCCAACTGCTGAAAAATTTCCTGCTGCGATCAACTTGGAATTACCACCACGTGCACTGCAGGGGGGGCAGATATAACATGTGCAGAGAGAGTTAGATTTGGGTGGGTTATAGTGTTTCTGTGCAGGGCAAATACTGGCTGCTTTATTTTTACACTGCAAATTAGATTTCAGATTGAACACACCCCACCCAAATCTATCTCTCTCTGCACATGTTACATCTTACTCACCTGCAGTGCACATGGTTTTGCCCAACTGCTAAAAAATTTCCTGCTGCGATCAACTTGGAATTACCCCCTATATTCCCTACCACATGTACAAGCACACACATTCACGCTAGGGCTTATTTTTGTTGGGAGCCCAATTAACCTACCAGTATATTTTTGACTGTGGGAGGAAACCGGAGTACCCGGAGGAAACCCACGCAAGTACGGGGAGAATATACAAACTCCACACAGTTAGGGCCATGGTGGGAATCACACCCATGATATCAGTGCTGTGAGGCAGTAGTGCTCACCATTACATAAGGAGGGCAGTGAAATGGTTATTTTGTCTCAAAATTGTACTTGGAACCTTAGTGCTCTTCAGTTATTCAAAATGTGCTAATATGATGGAAACGCTGTAGCCCTCCGTACCGTGACACTCTTTGAAAATGTGGATGAAACAGATCGATACCTCTCCAAACACATCAGATATGAGACCTCGTGTGTAAATGATGTTTCCTCCCAGTTACTAGGTAACGCGTTGTTTTCATGCAGATGAAAGAGGCCCTTACAGTGGTGTTTATCGCTTTGTTGCTTTGAAATGCTGCATCTTGTAGCGGTTCAGGCTGTTGCAGACACAGATTACATTTTGCTTTGCGGATTATTTTTCTACATGTTGAAATGAAAATGATACCTGTCACTTACACGCTGCAGATGCAGCTATTGTGTGGGCAGAGACCAGTATTCATGGGAATGCAGCCTAGCAATGCACTAGGAACCAGTAACGTCACGGCGTCCCGCACAGGCCCCCGGGTCTGGGCTGCATTCAGGGCCTGTGCGGGGGAGGTCCCTGGTGGGCTGAGTGGTGTGCGGGGCCGCTTCTCATATGAGGCTCCGCCCCCCCTATGTGTCACCCTGCGTTGCGGCCGCCAGCAGCTCCAGCAGTTATAGGGAGCACAGACCCTACCTGTGGAGGCGGAGGTCCGCGTCGGCGTTTGGCGCGTTCAGCAGGAGAGACTGTGCAGCAGCGGGTCCTGCAGCAGAGCCGGCCCCAGCCATAATGCAAACTGGGGCCGACTTTGACTTCTAATGGTGCTGGGCACAGTGGGGCAGACAGTGACATGCAGTGAGGTCAGGGGCTGGGGAGGCACTGCAGCTAAACCCTCCCCCCCACACACACACACACACACCCCCGGGGAAAAAAAAGTGCAGTCCCCCCACACCGCTAAAACCAGCACCATGCAGAGCCAGCCAGGGGGGATAATGCCATAGCAGGGGAGACACTCAGTGTGGGGTCCCCCTGCCATGCCATTAAACACCCCCCAAACCAGTCAGCCCAGGGCTGGAATTCCTCAGAAAGTGGGGCCCCCAAAAAATCAAAATGGGGTCCCCCCCTCCCGAGCAACAACCAGCACTGGGCTGATAGCGCAGTGCTATGCCCCGCACCCCTGGTGGCGGTGGGTGCGGGGTTCATTGTATGCTAATACTGTTCTTTACAGGTGGCCTACAGGTTCCAGCAAGCCTGCCCCAGCATGCTGGCACTTGGAGAACCACAAGTGCCAGCATGCCCGGACATAAAGGGCCCGCTGGCACCTGTAGTCCACCTGTAAAGAAAATATAAAAAAAAAACACTACACGTTATTTAAAAAAACCTTTATTAAACTGGGTCTTCACCTGGGGGCGGCGGCCTTTAAGCTCTTTTGCATTGCCGCCGCCTTCCCAGGGCTTCCGGCGTCTTCACCTGGGAGGCGGCGGCCTTTAAGCTCTTTTGCATGGCGTCTTCCTCCGGCGTCTTCACCTGGGAGGCGGCGGCCTTTAAGCTCTTTTGCATGGCCGCCGCCTTCCCAGTACTTCCAGCGTCTTCACCTGGTGGGCGGCTGCTAAGCTCTTTTGCATAGCCGCCGCCCATCCAGGACTTCCACGGCGTCTTCGGTCTTCAGGAGCTCTTCTCTGCTCCTCCTCCGCCGTCGGACTGACAGCCGCTGCCTCGCGCTGACTTATACAAGTCAGCGGGAGGGGGCGGGGGGATGACGCGGTGAGCCATGATTGGCTCGCGGCGGCCATCTTGAATTTAAAAAATGACGCTAAGGCACCATTTTTGAAATGGGTACCGCTTCCGCTGCCAAACTCTGCACAATGGCCCTGAATGCCGCGTCCCGCAGCCGCGACCGCGTCCCGCATCTCCACCGCCAGCACCTCCGCCGCCCGTACCTCCGCCGCCACCGACGCCCACACAGTGATTGGTTTTTTAAAAGGGGGCGTGGCCACGGGGGGTCCCGTGATTAGGCATTCCCCCACCTTTGCCTGGGGTCAACTGATCGTCTGTGTGGCCCGTAGCCTGCCTCCCTCCGTGCTGTGAGGACCTGGAGGTAACATTTGACTTATATGTATGTATGCATGCATACATACATATATGAGCTTGTGTGGAGGGTGGTGACTCCAGAGATCGGGGTGGGAGGGTGTGTGTGGTGAATGGGATGTAACAGGATGTGTGTGTGTCTGTGAAGTGTCACCCCACCCCCAGTGTTCTGTGAAGTGTCACCCCCCTCCCCAGTGTTCTGTGAAGTGTCACCCCCCCCCCAGTGTTCTGTAAAGTGTCACCCCCCCAGTGTTCTGTGAAGTGTCACCCCCCTCCCCAGTGTTCTGTGAAGTGTCACCCCCCTCCCCAGTGTTCTGTGAAGTGTCACCCCCCCATCCCCCAGTGTTCTGTGAAGTGTCACCCCCCCCAGTGTTCTGTGAAGTGTCACCCCCCCAGTGTTCTGTGAAGTGTCACCCCCCCCCAGTGTTCTGTAAAGTGTCACCCCCCCAGTGTTCTGTGAAGTGTCACCCCCCTCCCCAGTGTTCTGTGAAGTGTCACCCCCCTCCCCAGTGTTCTGTGAAGTGTCACCCCCCCATCCCCCAGTGTTCTGTGAAGTGTCACCCCCCCCAGTGTTCTGTGAAGTGTCACCCCCCCAGTGTTCTGTGAAGTGTCACCCCCCCCCAGTGTTCTGTAAAGTGTCACCCCCCCAGTGTTCTGTAAAGTATCACTCCCCCAGTGTTCTGTGAAGTGTCACCCCCCCTAGTGTTCTGTGAAGTGTCACCCCCCTCCCCAGTGTTCTGTGAAGTGTCACCCCCCCATCCCCCAGTGTTCTGTGAAGTGTCACCCCCCCCAGTGTTCTGTGAAGTGTCACCCCCCCAGTGTTCTGTGAAGTGTCACCCCCCCCAGTGTTCTGTAAAGTGTCACCCCCCCAGTGTTCTGTAAAGTATCACTCCCCCAGTGTTCTGTGAAGTGTCACCCCCCCTAGTGTTCTGTGAAGTGTCACCCCCCCCCCCAGTGTTCTGTGAAGTGTCACCCCCTCCCCAGTGTTCTGTAAAGTGTCACCCCCCCTAGTGTTCTGTGAAGTGTCACCCCCCCTAGTGTTCTGTGAAGTGTCACCCCCCCCCAGTGTTCTGTGAAGTGTCACCCCCCTAGTGTTCTGTGAAGTGTCACACCCCTCCCCAGTGTTCTGTAAAGCGTCACCCCCCTCCCCAGTGTTCTGTGAAGTGTCACCCCCCCAGTGTTCTGTAAAGTGTCACCCCCCCAGTGTTCTGTAAAGTATCACTCCCCCAGTGTTCTGTGAAGTGTCACCCCCCCTAGTGTTCTGTGAAGTGTCACCCCCCCCCCCAGTGTTCTGTGAAGTGTCACCCCCTCCCCAGTGTTCTGTAAAGTGTCACCCCCCCTAGTGTTCTGTGAAGTGTCACCCCCCCTAGTGTTCTGTGAAGTGTCACCCCCCCCCAGTGTTCTGTGAAGTGTCACCCCCCTAGTGTTCTGTGAAGTGTCACACCCCTCCCCAGTGTTCTGTAAAGCGTCACCCCCCTCCCCAGTGTTCTGTGAAGTGTCACCCCCCCCTGTCACCCCCCCAGTGTTCTGTAAAGTGTCACCCCCACCCCAGTGTTCTGTGAAGTGTCACCCCCCCCAGTGTTCTGTGAAGTGTCACCCCCCCTCCAGTGTTCTGTGAAGTGTCACCCCCCCTCCAGTGTTCTGTGAAGTGTCACCCCTCCAGTGTTCTGTGAAGTGTCACCCCCCCCGTTATATTAGTGTCACCCCCAAAGTGTTCTGTTATTGTGTCACCCCCCCCCCCCAGTGTTCTGTCACTGTGCACCCCCCCCCCCCCCCAGTGTAATGTTAGCGTCACCCTGCAGTGTTCTGTCACTTTGTCACACCCACCTCTGTGTGTTCTGTCTCAGTCACTGTGTCCCCCCCCCCCCCCCCCGCCCGCATCTTCCTGTCTGTGTTCTGGGTCTGTACAGGTCAGGGCCGTAACTAGGTGTGTGCCGATGGTGCCTTGCCCACAGCGCAAGTGCAGTGAAGGCGCACCATATGGCAGCACACCCCTACCTACGGCTGTTTTGGTCAGTGATGGAGTAGTGAAATTTCTACTGTCCGCCGGTGCCTGCCTTTGTAAGCGACGGGGAGCGCTCCATTTGGTGTTAACCGTCGTGCGGTAATTCTGGCTGTGAGCTCCGCCGCCACCTCTGAAGTGGAGAGGGAGCACTCCTTCAGTCACCTGGTCCTGTATAGGAGCCGACGCTGCCTCTATTGATGCCGCCAGGGAGACCCGCCGCCGCCACCTCTGAAGTGGAGAGAGAGAGCGCTCCTTCAGCCGCGTGGTCCCGTATAGGAGCCGCTGCTGCCTCTACTGTGACACCCGCCGCAGCCTGAGCACTGGAGAGGCGACTGTGAACGCCAGTAAATGAGTGTCTGCGCCTGGTAGTTCTGGATGCCGCATCGCCCTAACAGGTGACTTGAGACACACACACACACAGACACACACACACACACACACACACACACACACACACACACACACTCTCACTCACGCTCACCCTCTGTTGCTGTAATATGTAACAAAGGGTGACTCTGCTGCTGTAATGTGTAAAATGGGACTCTGCTCCTGTAATGTGTAAAATGGTACTCATCGTGCCGTACTGTGCAAAATACCTGCCGTATTATGGCCCTCATTCCGAGTCGTTCGCTCTGTATTTTTAATCGCATCGCAGTGAAATTCCGCTTAGTGCGCATGCGCAATATTCGCACTGCGACTGCGCCAAGTATCTTTGCTATGAAGATAGTATTTTTACTCACGGCTTTTTCATCGCTCCGGCGATCGTAATGTGATTGACAGGAAATGGGTGTTACTGGGCAGAAACAGGCCGTTTTATGGGAGTGTGGCTGAAAACGCTACCGTTTCCGGAAAAAACGCAGGAGTGGCCGGAGAAACGGGGGAGTGGTTGGGCGAACGCTGGGTGTGTTTGTGACGTCAAACCAGGAACGACAAGCACTGAACTGATCGCACAGGCAGAGTAAGTCTGGAGCTACTCAGAAACTGCTAAGTAGTTTGTGAGCGCAATATTGCGAATACATCGGTCGCAATTTTAAGATGCTAAGATACACTCCCAGTAGGCGGCGGCTTAGCGTGTGTAACTCTGCTAAATTCGCCTTGCGACCGATCAACTCGGAATGAGGGCCTATGTAAAAGGGAACTCTACCTGCCGTACTGTGTAAAAGGAAGCTCTGCCTGCCTTACTGTGTAAAAGGGAGCTATGTGGACACGCCCCTTCCCCATAAAGCCACGCGGGTCAACCTGCCTCACAGGCACCATGCAGAAGCAATGCCTGGCATGCGCTGTCTCTTCGGCACGCTGTCCCTTTGTGAAGTATGAGAGGGAGGGCGCAAATCTATAGTTTGCAGGGGGTCGCCGAACACCCTAGCACCGGCCCTGCCCCTATAAGTCTAGATCCGCCACTGGCAGGGCCGGTGCAAGGTTTCTCAACACCCTAGGCAAATCTTCAGAGCACCCTGCCCCCCTTCCCCCCAATATCCAGCCTCTCCGGTGAAAAAGTGTGGAGGTTCCACAGCCACCGCTTGATAAATGTGAGTTAGTGCAGCACTAAAGAGTATTTTCCTCACATAGGATATTCAATAAGCTACAAAGAAATATCGGGTACGAAAAACTAAAGTTTTTCATGATTGTTTACAGATGTTTCTCTGGTATTTTTTGGGGGGGTATCCAATTAGGTCACACGAAAAAAAAAATTCTACTGAAAACACACAGGTTCAGTGAAACCTGTGTGTTTTCGCTAGAAACAGACCCGTTTTTGGATGAAAACTGGGCTGTTTTGTGGGATTCGGTTCCGCCTGCCTGAGGAGGCAGGTGAAACAAAATCCCTGATAAGCCGCGGCTCATGTCGGCTTATTGGGGCTAACTGAATAGCTCCTGGCGACACAATTGAATACTGGTTATAGAATTTAACAGCAGATAAGAACCATATAACCCATCCAATCTGCTATTTAGGGTTAGGGGCTAGAGTATTAGGGTTAGGTTAGAGGTTTAGGATCAGGGTATTAGGGTTAGTTTGGGGGATTGGGTTAGGGTATTAGGGATAGGATATTAGGCTGGTTTGTCAGTTTTGGTTAAGGTATTACGGTTAAGGGTTATGATTAGGGAGAGGTTTGGAGATATATATAGTCTATTGTCGTAATGCCCAGGTGCCATCCGTATAAAGGCGTAACAGACAGTGGCACTCAGGGTATTGTGTTGTAGAAAAATTATATTCAAACAAGTTGCATCAAATCGCCAATGTTTCGGGGTTCATATCCCCTTTGTCGAGGTGTGTGGGCACCCTGAGTGCTGCTACACCTATATATATATATATATATATATATACATACACACAAATTCAGGACAGCATCATCAGGGGTGGTTGTTCCCTGAAAAGAAGGAGGTTGGATCAATTGTGTAAAATCAAGTCCATGTTAGACATACCAGGATCACAGGGTTTTGACAAAAATATATTACTGTTATTTCAATATGTTGCATGGATTAGGGATTACCGTTCCAGTTTTTATTTAATCTTCATGGAATAGCAGTGTGTTGTTGCTGGAAAGCAGATATTTCAGCGTGTGAGTAATGTAATGTACTGTAGACGTTGTTCTTACCAGGGAGACAGCGTGACATTGCCACTCACCAGTGCTAGTGCTCTGGCAGGCTTGCTGTGTGAGTCAGATCTGGCTAGGGTTGCTGTGGTGGCCAGATTGTTGACATGGTGGCGCCGCCGGCACAGTGAGGGGAAGCAGCGAACTCCCAGGTCCCCAGAATGAGCCCATACAGCATCCCGGGTGAAGGTGCCGCCCACCACCTCCTCCTCCAGCAGCTACGTAGATGACTTGTGGATCAGGCATGGGGAGCGGATCTTCTCGCCAGTCACCGGGGCGGGCAAAAGAGCAGTGCAGGATGGGGAGGCGGGGACAGGCTATAGACACACTGCCCTGCTCCGGCTCGCCAGATCCGACACCAGGTGATCAGAGCAGGCGCCTCACATCCCACACCGCTGCGCATATCCTGTAACATCCTTCATTTTTTTTGTTCCATTCTGCACCGCCCTGTAAGTGCCGGCGCCCATAGGCAACTGCCTAAAGCTGCCTAGTGGTGGCGCCGGCCCTGGCCACTGGTATAAGTCTACTCTGACCTCTGCCTGGCCACCACCAGACTGTAATGCCAGCCTGTCTGCAGGGAGGGGGAAAGAAGCTGGAAGAAATGGTGACATGGAGCCTGCCCTGATTGCAGCAGTCAGACAGATCTCCATCTACCACTATCAGGTACCGCAGTTTGTAGGACATTTTTTTAAAGATTGAGAGCTGTAGTGCCAGTGTAACATGGAGATCTGGATGGATGGGGGGGGGGGGGGGTAACAGTGGGGGTCATTTCGAGTTCGCTCGTTATTTTTTCCCCGCAGCGGAGCGATTAGCCGCTAATGCGCATGCGCAATGTCCGCAGTGCGACTGCGCCAAGTAAATTTGCTATGCTGTTAGGTATTTTACTCACGGCATTACAAGGTTTTTTCTTCGTTCTGGTGATCAGAGTGTGATTGACAGGAAGTGGGTGTTTCTGGGCGGAAACTGGCCGTTTTATGGGAGTGTGTGAAGAAACGCTACCGTTTCTGGGAAAAACGCGGGAGTGGCTGGAGAAACGGAGGAGTGTCTGGGCGAACGCTGGGTGTGTTTGTGACGTCAAACCAGGAACGACAAGCACTGAACTGATCGCACTGGCAGAGTAAGTCTCGAGCTACTCAGAAACTGCACAGAGAAGTCTTTTCGCAATATTGCGAATCTTTCGTTCGCAATTTTGATAAGCTAAGATTCACTCCCAGTAGGCAGCGGCTTAGCGTGTGCAAAGCTGCTAAAAGCAGCTTGCGAGCGAACAACTCGGAATGACCCCCAGTGTGCAGAAGAGGAATACTCTCAGTTCAATTTCCTCCAGCCCACTTTGCCCAGCCATGAGAATTCTTTAGTGCAGCACTGTAGTGTAGCCGCAGCTCCCACACAAATAAAAGGGACGGTGGGCAGGTGGCGCTAGACTGATACCCTTAGCCCACCTCCCCCTGTCCCCCTCTAATGGTGCTGGACTGCGGAGGGAATAAGGAGCTGGTGGCGCACTGAGAGCAGACACCACTGAGAGATGAGGCACGTGGGGTGGGGGTGACTTTTATTATGTGTAAAAGGGGCATTGCTTCCGTGGACATGTGTATAAGCAGCACTGCTACAATGGCCATTATTATGTGTATAAGCGGCACTGCTACCGTGGGCATTATGTGTATAAGCAGCACTGCTACCGTGGGCATTATGTATACAAGCGGTACCGATACCGTGCCAATTATGTGAATAAGCGCCACTGATACTGTGGCCATTATGTGTATAAGCGGCACTGTTACTGTGGGCATTATTATGTGTTTAAGCGGCACTGCTACCGTTGACATTATGTGTTTATAAGCGGCACTGATACTGTGGTCATTATTATGTATATAAGCGGCACTGATACTGTGCCCATTATGTGTATAAGCGGCACTGATAGCGTTGGCATTATTATGTGTACAAACGGCACTGATGCCGTGGGTATTATTATGTATGTAAGCAGCACTAATACCGTTTCCATTATTATGTGTATAAGCGGCACTGTTACCTTGGGTATTATTTATTATGTATATAAGCGGCACTGATACTGTGGGCATGTGTATAAGGGGCGTAACTGTGTAGCATAGCATGAATATGGGGCACCACTCTGGTGTAATATGAAATAGAGGCACTATGGGGGTCATTCCGAGTTGATCGCTCGCCACAGATTTTCGCAGCGCAGCAATCATGTCAAAAAGGGGCTGATCTGCGCATGCGTATGCACCACAGTGCGCACGCGCGTCATATGGGTATATCAGCCGACGTGCGTTTGCACAGGATCTAGCGACGCTTTGAGTCGCACTGGCGGTCGCAAGAAGATTGACAGGAAGTGGGAGTTTCTGGGTGTCAACTGACCATTTTCTGGGAGTGTTTGGAAAAACGCAGGCGTGGCCGGTCGTTTGCAGTGCAGGTATCTGACGTCATTACCGTGTCACTCGTCGCAGCAATCATTGCACAGAATAAGTAACTACAGGGCTGGTCTTGATTTGCACAAAATGTGTTTGCAGGCGCACTGCTGCACAGGCGTTCGCACTCCTGCAAAGCAAAAATACACTCCCCCGTGGGCGGTGACTCTGCGTTTGCATGGCTGCCAAAACTAGCTAGCGAGAGCGATCAACTCGGAATGAGAGCCTATGTACAGTGTAATGACAATAAGGGGGAAATTCAAATGTTTGAAAAGTCGGTTGGGTGTCTGTTTTTTCCTGTCTATTAGATAGGAAAAAACAGACACCCAACTGACTTTTCAAACAATTGAATATCCCCCTAAGAGTGTGCTACTGTGTTGCATAATTTGTATTGGGGGTACTATTGTGTGGCCACGCCCTTTCCATGTGATGCCGCACACCTTTTTTATGCCATGCGCCTTCTGCGCGAACTGTTTCTTTAGACAGTATGGGGGTTAGGGCACAAATTTGTAGTTTACGGGGGGGTGGGGGGGGGAGGGGCTAACACCCTACCATCGCCCCTGTCTCTGCTTAATGGGAGGAGAGTCGGTGGCGGGGGAAAATTAGTTCCACCACCTCTCCAGAACCACTTTAAGCCCTGGTAGGGACAGACAACACCCAAAGAGGAGGGGAATGGGGAAGAAACTGGAAACAAGAAGGCTAACAGAAGGTGAAAGACAGACAGGTGATTGATAGATGAAGGCATACACACAGATAGGGAACAGACATCAGAAAGTGGAACAATTGGCAAAGCATGGGGAAGCGAATTGCTCAGAATTGTTCACCCAAATGCAGTAAAGGTAGGTTCAGGTGGTACAGCAGTAAGCTGTGCCCCCTATATAAACAGGGTGGCTGCATGCTTCCAATTGTGGCTGTCCCATTGGCGCAGAAGCCCTGCATCAAGTGACTGTCCGAAGCTTGGCAGTTAAAAGGGGAGAGAGGCAGAAACTGTGCAGAAGGAGAAAGGCAGAAGGTGGTCAGTGAATAGACAGAAGGAAACATGCATAAGGGAGAATGATATAGGTGTGAAAATTAGAAAAGAGAGGCTGGGAGAAACATGCAGGAGATGGAGTGAGAGGGAGGAGGAGACGCACGCAGAAGACGGACTAAGAGAGCAAACATATGCAGAAGATGGACTTAGTGGGGGAGATAGACTAAGGGGTTCATTTACTTCAACGCGGATTGGATAGCACCGGGAGGGAGCTTCTGGAGCTATTCAATGCAGCGTGATGCTAAGTCTGAGAATACACGTATTCCTGGACTAAATAAGGTGTTTAGTCGCGAGAACGGGCATTCTCCGACTAAACTGCCTCGCCGTGGTGCTGTTTGCACAGCGTTAGGTCACAAAGCAGCATTGCGGACCTGGTTTTGTTGAATTTCGGCTCGCATCCTTAGAAGGGTGTAAGAAGAAATCCTCTAGTCAGGGACAGCATCGCTCTGAATTGAATAGCACCAGGAGCTCCCTCCCAGCGCTATTCAATCCGTGTTAAACTGAATTGACCCCGAGTTCCGAGTTGTTCGCTCGCAAGCTGCTTTTAGCAGCTTTGCACACGCTAAGCCGCCGCCTACTGGGAGTGAATCTTAGCATAGTAAAATTGCGAACGAAAGATTAGCAGAATTGCGAATAGACACTTCTTAGCAGTTTCTGAGTAGCTCCACACTTACTCGGCAACTGCGATCAGTTCAGTCAGTTTCGTTCCTGGTTTGACGTCACAAACACACCCAGCGTTCGCCCAGACACTCCCCCGTTTCTTCAGACACTCCCGCGTTTTTCCCAGAAACGGTAGCGTTTTTTCACACACACCCATAAAACGTCCAGTTTCCGCCCAGAAACACCCACTTCCTGTCAATCACATTACGATCACCAGAACGAAGAAAAAACCTTGTAATGCCGTGAGTAAAATTCCTAACTGCATAGCAAATTTACTTGGGGCAGTTGCAGTGCGAACATTGCGCATGCGCAATTAGCGGAAAATCGCTGCGATGCGAAGAAAATTACCGAGCGAACAACTCGGAATGACCACCCGTGTTCTGTATGCTGGCTGTAATTCTCTGTTTCTGTTCGTATTCTGTATGAATAGAGAACTTCATAGTGCTACTTCTATTATTCTGTACAGTTTGCTGGATATGATTCTCAGTAAATGTTAATGTTCTGTATGAATATACAGTTGCGTAATGCTACTTCTGTTGTTCTGTATGCTGGATGTAGGGGGCCATTCCGAGTTGATCACACACTGCAACTTTTTGCAGCCCGTGCGATCAACTAGACGCCGCCTATGGGGCATAGCAGGGCTGTGAACGCTTGTGTAGCCCTGCTATGCAAAAAAAGTTTTGTGTAAAACAAGACCACGATGAATCCAGCGTTGCAGGTCCCGGAATTGACGTCAGACATCTGCCCTGCAAACGTCTCGACACGCCTGCGTTTGGATCTCCACTGCCAGAAAACGGTGAGTTGACGCCCCGGAATGCCTTCCTCCTGTCAATCTGCTTGCGGTTGCTGCTGCGACCGCTTTCTTCATTAGCGGCGCTGCCCGGAGACGGCCGTCGCCGAGCAGCGTCCGCCGCACATGCGCAGTTCCGGCCCGATCGCATGGCTGTGAAGAAGCGCAGCCTGCGATCAGGTCGGCGGAGTGACCCCCGTAATACGCAGTATTCAAACTAAATAAACGCACTGTGGGGGTAATTCCAAGTTGATCGCAGCAGGAAAATTTTTAGCAGTTGGGCAAAACCATGTGCACTGCAGGGCTGGCAGATATAACATGTGCAGAGAGAGTTAGATTTGGGTGTGGTGAGTTCAATCTGCAATCTAAATTACAGTGTAAAAATAAAGCAGCCAGTATTTACCCTGCACAGAAACAAAATAACCCACCCAAATCTAACTCTCTCTGCACATGTTATATCTGCCTCCCCTGCAGTGCACATGGTTTTGCCCAACTGCTAAAAAATATCCTGCTGCGATCAACTTGGAATTACCCCCAGTGTTTCTTTCTCATTTGAAGAGGAAATCCCGTGTCACACAGACATCGCCCAGCAGGGGGCAGGCCAGGGGAGTCCCGCATAGAGGCATTCCTGTCCACTGTAAATTGGATATAGTAAAAGCAGCTCTTCTATTCAGTTTACTTTTATTTATTTATGTATTTATTAACAGTTTCTTACATAGCGCAGCAAATTCCGTTGCGCTTTACAATTAGACACAATGGGTGAAATTCAAGTTGATCGCAGCAGGATATTTTAGCCAATGGTGGGAACTTTGCGGTCAGCGGTGAGGTTACTTTCGGTCAACCGCTGACCGCAAAGTTCCCACCATTGGCTACAATGGAGCGCATAGGCGCTACATTGTATCTGTGCCGTGTGCTGCCTGACAGACACTACAGGAGCACACAGCCAATCAGGAGAGTGCCACGACGTGGCGCTCCCTGATTGGCTGAAGGGACCCTCTTTGACAGGAGTCAGGGGGGGGTCCTGGCAGTCGGGGAAAGGGGTCCCATGTGTAAACATGGGACCCCTTTCAGTGCGTGGTCGGATTTCCGTTTTATTATTTTGCCAAGTACGTTGATTATTCAAAGGTCTGATTCTACACTGGATTATGTGAGTATAATTTTTTTTCACAGGTACCCCAAGGATTCTACATGGAGAAGAGGACCGAGGTAAGTATGTGTGTAAGGAGGTGTGCATGTATGTAATAAACTTATACTTTCACGGTGTGTGTGTCCTGTTTTTTGGGGGGTATTTTTTTAGTAGTAGTACTACAGGTACCAGCGGGCCCGGTTTTCCACCACATGCTGGTACTTGTGGTTCTCCAAGTACCAGTTTGCGGGGGAGGCTTGCTGGAACTTGTAGTACTGCTACTAAAAACAATATTCACATTTTTTCAAAAGGCTATCAGCCCCCCATCCGCCGCCCTTGGATGGGGGGGGACAGCCTCGGGCTTCACCCCTGGCCCTTGGGTGGCTGGAGGGGGGGGACCCCCTTGATTTAAGGGGTTCCCACTCCTCCAGGGTACCCCGGCCAGCGGTGACTAGTTGGGTATGTAATGCCAGGGCCGCAGGGACCAGTATAAAAGTGTCCCCCGGCTGTGGCATTATGTACCTGGCTAGTGGAGCCCGGTGCTGGTTTCAAAAATACGGGGGACCCCTACGCTTTTTGTCCCCCGTATTTTTGGAACCAGGACCAGGCGCAGAGCCTGGTGCTGGTTGATTAAATATGGGGGAACCCCTGTCATTTTTTACCCCATATTTTTTCAACCAGGACCGGCTCAAAGAGCCCGAGGCTGGTTATGCTTAGGAGGGGGGACCCCACGCAATTTTTTTCCGAATTTTTAAGACTTTAATCAACTTTTTAAGGTACAGAATGGAGCCCTGCACGGATCTCATAGATCCGGCCGGGATTCCTTGTGTTTTGTCAGGCAGTGTTTTACTCATCACTCCCGTAAAACACTGCCTGATATTAAAAAACGATTGTGTAAAACTCGGCAGCTTAGTGAATGATCGTATCAGGATTCAAAAAGTTGCAGTAAAATGCACCCGATACCATTCGCGTTCAAACACCCTTCAAAACGGCCAAAACACGAATCTTTGTAAATATACCCCCTGTTTTCTATAAGATCAGCACAGAGAACACGTGGTCACTCGCTTAGGTTAGAGGAGAGGAGTTTCCGCACATTGAGGCGAAAAGGTTTTTTCACAGTAAGGACAATACGTGTTTGGAATTCCCTGCCTGAGATAGTAGTAACAGCGGACTCAGTCAACACCTTTAAGAATGGGTTAGATAAATTCCTATTGGATAAAGATATTCAGGGTTATGGTGCGTAGTCACGCATTATAGTTAATATAACTAGTCCTAACATAAAAATAACTAGTCCTATAATAGGACTGCATAGGAGACCACAAATAGGTTGAACTCGATGGACAATTGTATTTTTTCAACCTTAGTTACTATGTTACTATGCAGGCATTTTATCTCTCCTTGTATGCCCAGCATTAATACAGTAACTAAAGTGTAAGGTTCCTATTTTATTTTGTGTGCTGAGCCTCGCTGTGCCTCATACCTCCATGATGTCACTAGTTCCTACTGTAGTAATAGGCTGAATATTTTTTCTGCCGTCAAAATGGCTGCATCCGCTGTGTAGGTGACCGATACCAAGTTTTCTTGAAAAAATAAAGTAAAAAACATAAACTCTACCAATATATTTATTGCTTTTGAAGGAGAATTTGGCTTAAAGAAATCTTGTTGGAGTAATTAGACATCTGAGGGAGCGCAACCCAAGCACAACCACTTGTTCTAGCAAGTGCCATTATTACAGCAGCCGCAGCTGCTGTGGCGGATAATTGGTGGTCTCTGGTAGTCATTTAGCTGCTGTAGAAGATAATTGGTGGTCTTTGTGAGTTATCTTCTCCCCCCCAGCCTGTGTGGAGCAGCGTTAGTCATGGCTCTGCCTGACAAGGCTTCCTGATCCAAGTGACAGCACTGGGACGTCTGCTCTAAGCACGTGTCACAAGCAAACTCCTGGCTGGGGTCTGGGATGAAACTGTGTGGACCCCAATTATATGCAGCAGTTCAGTTTGTAAAACACAGGCATTCCGCTTGTTTGGTTGTAGTATAGAATGTAAAGTGTAATTTCTGCAGTTTTCTACCAACTGAAGTCTGTGTCGCCAGGCATCTGAAAGCTAAATATTTGCTTTGCAGTGCTCGCAGGGATCAATAAGGATTAATGAAAGGAAATAGACTTCTGTGGATCTGTCCTTGGCCGCATTAGTGAAACATCACTTGTTTTGCTTTAGGAATGTTTGTCTGAACAATTACTAGTACTGGTTATTAGAAAATAAGTTACTCTGCTTCTCCTAAATGTATCCCAAGTCTGTAAAGATGCATATAATTACTAGCAGCTACAAACATACCGAAAACGGTATATCGGGCTGATATCACTCAGCTGTGAACCCATTTTAAGTCTTTGAGCCATATTGATTACAGTCTAGTTTATTTTCTTAAAGAAACACAGAACGGTGGAGAAACCAAGATATGAGTCTGCTAATTACTATTCTATTGTTTTATTACATGTGATTTCTTATTGTACGATTGTGTTACTGTTCCTTATAAACTGTAATAACCACAATGTGTTGTTATTTCCAGGATCCTCGTCAATGATCAGATCTTAGAAGTAGACGGGATTAGTCTTGTTGGCGTCACCCAAAATTTTGCTGCAACCGTTCTCCGAAACACCAAAGGAAAAGTCAGGTACAGTACAGCCTTTTATCTTGTAATTCTAGTACTCCCCTTTCTTGTGTAATTATACATATATTTGAAAGCCTTGAGTCAGATTTAAGCTATTCTTAGGTGTTCTTTTAATGCCTGTTCTATAAATACCACACTTTTATATGTATACTTCATATGACTTACGACATAAATTAATAGTTAAACGTTAGCTATGTAAGGGGTTTACTGTAAATCCATAAATACATCCGCTAAATAACCAAGACTGCAATACTCGTATCTTTTTCTGCCCTGATGGACCTTACTCACAAAGCCCAAAAGGTGCATTGCAAGTTTGTCTTTGGTGGAACCATCCGAGTTGATCGTATTTAGCACAGCTACGATCTTCTTCCCTGACATGCGGGGGGATGCCCAGCACAGGGCTAGCCCGCCCCGCATGTCAGTCCGGCCCCCCTCGCAGAAGTGCACAACGGCGATGCCTTTGCACTTCAAGAGTAGCTCCCGACCAGCGCAGCTTTAGCGTGCTGGCCGGGAGCTACTCATCGCTCCCTGGCCGCAGCGGCTGCATGTGACGTCACGCAGCCGCTGCGGCCCGCCTCCCCGTTTGGTCCGGCCACGCCTGCGTCGGCCGGACCAAACCCGCAAAACGGCAACCAAACGCCGCCGTTCCGCCCCCTCCCGCCCAGCGATCGCATCCCTGCTACGGCCTTCGGCCGTCTGGCATGTGCCGGCGCACTACAGCGCCAGCGCATGCGCAGCAGGGACCCGTTCGCTCTGCTGCGTTAAAATGCAGCGAGCGAACGGGTCAGAATGACCCCCCATGTGCCTTGGTTTACGCAAGTGTGCTTAGATTTTCACCATGTACATGGGTTTACCGATCAAGTGTTCACCAGTGTGGATTATTAGATCTACACTAAAAAGGTCTACAGTCAATAGGTCTACCACTAATGGTAGACATGCATTAGGTCAACAGGGTCAAAAGGCCAACAAGTTCAAAAGGTCGACATAGAATAGGTAGAAAGAAGGAAAGATCGACATGGTCAAACGGTCGACGGGGTCAAAATGTCGACTTGGAAATGGTTGCACACAAAAAAGGTAGACACTATTTTTGTTTTTTTTTTAAAGTTTTTTGGGGGTGTTTTGTCACTTTTCATCCACAAACAAGCCCTATTAGTGCACCCCGTCCCCTCGCATGGCTCGCTTCGCCTGCCATGCTTCGGGCAAGCTTGCTATTCCCAATCGTAGTCCACGTGAATGGTTTAATTTGAAAAAGTTGAAAAAAATTAAAATAAAAAAATCTGTGTCGACCATTGTCATGTTGACCTTTTCACCCTGTCGACCTTTTCACCCTGTCGACCTAATGCATGCCTATCATTAGTGGTAGACCTATTGACTGTAGACCTTTTTAGTGTAGATCTATAGTCCGGATACCGTGTTCACCGGTCGGTGTGTGCAGTTGGGAGAAGTCAGGATGTTTCTTGCATAGTACAAAGTATACGCAATGATGCTCCCAGTTTTGTGAAATAAGATAGAATCAAGACATCATTTTGCGGAACAAGATTATTGAAACAGAATAAAGGGGTCAAGAGGGTGAATATTTAGGTTGCTTCTTTGTTGCACAGATGGGTGCACGGCTAATGGATAAAGAAGTATTTTTGTATCATGTCTGTGGGAGATCGGGTCTAGGTGCACTCGCCAGATGTAAAGCAAAACTTCAAAAGGTTAAAAATGCCACATTTAATAAACGCAGTCACATCATCTCACTCTCATAATTAGTTTAAGCCATAAATGCATAAATGATGCAAAAGCAGACATTGGGGGTAATTCCAAGTTGATCGCAGCAGGAATTTTTTTTAGCAGTTGGGCAAAACCATGTGCACTGCAGGGGAGGCAGGTATAACATGTGCAGAGAGAGTTAGATTTGGGTGGGGTGTGTTCAATCTGCAATCTAAATTGCAGTGTAAAAATAAAGCAGTCAGTATTTACCCTGCACAGAAACAAAATAACCCACCCAAATCTAACTCTCTCTGCACATGTTACATCTGCCCCATCTACAGTGCACATGGTTTTGCCCAACTGCTAAAAAATGTCCTGCTGCGATCAACTTGGAATTACCCCCATTGTCAGGGATGTAATGAAGTCTGAGTTCAGCGGCCGCACAGGTTGCCGGCTGAACTCAGAATTGTTTTAAAGGGGCAATCATGTACAAGGCTAACTTGATTGCCTCTTTAAATAAACTTCCGGGTTCGGACGGAATCCCGCACGGCCGCCGACCTCGGACTTCATTACATCCCACCCACAATTTTAAGAAAGGAGTGGTCTAGTTTATGTGATCTCCACACACCCCACACTTCAGGATTGTAGACAAATGTCACGGGTACGCTTTGATGTGCACTTGGCGAACCATACAAACCCAATACAGTACCAGTACAAACCCAATGCCATTTCATGAATGAGGTCCCATGTCTTCCTTTCTAATGGCTGTCAGCACATGCTTACATTTCACAAGATAAACTAATAGAGAGCATAGAGCATTCTGGAATGTATGAAATGAGGTGCTGGAGTCCATCCATTCTATAGGAGACAGTGGCTGATAAATGCAATTGTAAATAATAGCCAGTCTTTGGTAACAATAGGAAAGACAATGATTGACAGGTGCAGAAACTGCTAGGTACTGTATGTAAAACTAACTACATTTTAGTGTGGAATCTTCATCACAGGCAGCCTCTTACGTCACCATGGACATCCCACCATAGGTGAGGGAAACTTTTGGTCCATTGCAATAAATGTCATATCGCACAGATAGAATTTTAAGAAATGTGTTGTAATGCCATTTTCCTATCACGATACTGAGAGACAATGTTGTCTCTTCATATAAAAAGGAACAAGAAACAATAAGTTGGATGATGAAATGTAGATTGGATTATTCAGCACAAAATATTGCATGTCACAGAGGTCATCGGCTCAATTTGTTGTTGCAGACTGAAGGAGACAGTGGATGGGTCAGGGGGATTTGTTGCCTGTTCCCTGAGAACAGTGAAATTCAGAATAATAGAGTTCCATTAAATGCCACCTACAGTACATGACAGTCCTTGGAGTCGCTATTTTTAGAGGTGAATATTTCAGCAAAATTTTGGCAAAAAAAAAAAAATACAAAAAAACAATTTTTTTTAATTGCATCTTGTGCTTCAAATAAAAAATTCAGTAAAAAATAAATAAAAGGAAAACCTACATCCCATGACGCATATCACAGGACTTTTACATAATGAAAGTAAAAAAAAAAAAAAAACTAGGGAGGTCATGAGCGCTGGATACTCAGCAGTCCCAATGTTAGAGAGGCCATGAGCACTGGATCCTCAGTAACCCCAATGTTAGAGAGGCCACAAGTTCTGGATCCTCAGCAGCCCCAATGCTAGAGAGGACACGAGTTCTGGATCCTCAGTAGCCCCAATGCTAGAGAGGCCATAAGCACTGGATCTTCAGCAGCCCCAATTCTGGAGAGGCCACGAGCACTGGATTCTTAGCCAACCCAATGCTAAGGAGGCCACAAGTGCTGGATCCTCAGCAGCCCAAATGCTAGAGAGGTCACCAGCCCAGTATCCTCAGCAGCACCGATGCCAGAAAGGCCACTAGCACTGGATCCTCAGCATCCCCAATGCTAGAGAGGCAACAACTGCTGGATCCTCAGCAGCCTCAATGAGAGAGGCCACAAGCAGTGGATGCTCAGCAACCCCAATGCTAGAGGGGCCACTAGTCCTGGATCCCCAGCAGCCCCAATGCTAAAGAGGCTACGAGCACTGGATCCTCAGCAGCCCAAATATCAGAGAGGCCACGACTGTGGGATCCTCAGCAGCCTCCATGGCAGAGAGGCCACTAGCACTGGATCCTCAGCAGTTCCAATGCTAGAGAGGCCACTAGCACTGGATCCCCAGCAGCCCCAATGCTAAAGAGGTCACAAGTGCTGGATCCTCAGCAGGCCAAATATCAGAGAGGCCACAAGTGCTGGATTCTCAGCAGCCCCAATGCTAGAGAGGCCATGAGCACTGGATACTCAGCAGCCCCAATGCTAGAGAGGCCACCAGCACTGGATACTCAGCAGCCCCAATGCTAAAGAGGCCACCAGCACTGGATCCTCAGCAGCCCCAATGCTAGAGAGGCCTGGAGCACTGGATCCTCAGCAGCCCCAATGCCAGAGAGGCCACAAGCGCTGGATCCTCAGCAGCTCCAATGCCAGAGAGACCACAAGCGCTGGATCCTCAGGAGCTCCAATGCCAGAGAGGCCACTAGCACTGGATCCTCAGCAGTCCAAATGCTAGAGAGGCCACTAGCACTGGATTCCCAGCAGCCCCAATGCTAGAGAGGCCACCAGCACTGGATCCCCAGCAGCCCCAATGCAAAAGAGCCCACGAGTGCTGGATCCTCAGCAGGCCAAATATCAGAGAGGCCACGAGTGCTGGATCCTCAACAGCCCCAATGCTAGAGAGGCCATGAGCACTGGGTACTCAGCAGCCCCAATGCTAGAGAGGCCACCAGCACTGGATCCTCAGCAGCCCCAATGCTAAAGAGGCCATGAGCACTGGGTACTCAGCAGCCCCAATGCTAGAGAGGCCACCAGCACTGGATACTCAGCAGCCCCAATGCTATAGAGGCCACCAGCAGTGGATCCTCAACAGCCCCAATGCTAGAGAGGCCCCCAGCACTGGATCCTCAGCAGCCCCAATGCTAGAGCGGCCTGGAGCACTGGATCCTCAGCAGTCCCAATGCCAGAGAGGCCACAAGCGCTGGATCCTCAGCAGCCCCAATGCCAGAGAGGCCACAAGCGCTGGATCCTCAGCAGCCCCAATGCCAGATAGGCCACAAGTGCTGGTGCCTCTATGGGCCTCTCAGATGCTACTCATTCCACAATGATACATGGTAGGGCTCTTCCTGACCATCCTGGGCAGTGCAGACTGGCGTAATAAATGAGATTGGAATCATCTGTCCATCGTGCTCCCCCCAATAATTATGAATTACACTCTATTTAAAAATAACTCCCTCAAGCCCCACAGCAAATAAAAAACCTCCACCCAATAGCGCCTTCATTGATCAGAATATCACACACGGCCTAGTAAAGGGAAGTTGTGTTAAACATTTTTATAGGTCCACCTGCTTCTTATAGAATCACAAACCTACAGTATATTTATCTCAATACTTCCAGGACCACAAATCTGTGGAACGTACTTCACATTATGCTGCACAAAGCAACCAGTTTACTTTATGCCACAGTGCCTCTAGTTCATATTATGCAACGGTGTCACCAGTTCACTTTATGCCTCATGACATTTTCTCTTACGTCCTAGAGGATGCTGGGGACTCCGTAAGGACCATGGGGTATAGACGGGATCCGCAGTAGATAGGGCACCTAAAAAGAACTTTGACTATGGGTGTGCACTGGCTCCTCCCTCTGTGCCTCTCCTCCAGACCTCAGTTAGATCTTGTGCCCAGAGGAGAATGGGTGCACTGCAGAGAGCTCTCCAGAGTTTTCTGTTGAAGAAGAATTTTGTTAGGTTTTTTATTTTCAGGGAGTCCTGTTGGCAACAGGCTCCGTGCATCGTGGGACTGAGGGGAGAGAAGCAGGGCTGGCTTGTCAAGTTGGGCACTGCTTCTAAGGCTACTGGACACCATTAGCTCCAGAGGGAGTCGGAACACAGGTCTCACCTGGGGTACGTCCCGGAGCCGCGCCGCCGTCCTCCTCACAGATGCCGAAGATAGAAGCCGGATGAGAAGGCAGAAGACATCTTAGGCGGCAGAAGACATCAGATCTTCATGAGGTAAGGCGCGCAGAGTTAAGCTGCGCGCCATTGCTCCCAGTCACACACACACAGTGCAGCACTGAAGGGTGCAGGGCGCAGGGGGGGGGGGGGGGGAGGGGGGGCGCCCAGGGCAGCAATAAACCTCACAATTGGGCACATGCAGATTGATTAGGCTGCAGAGGCAGTAAATCTATGATCCCCCTCCATTTTAATTGAAAAATCACTGGGACCGAAGCCCGCCGTCGGGTGGGCGGGGCTTGAGCCTCAGCACTAACCAGCGCCATTTTCTCCACAGAAGCTGCATGAGGAAAACGCTGGCTCCCTGGTCTCTCCCCTGCTGAACTTCACAGGCTGGAAAAAAGAGGAGGGGGGCATATTAACGACGCAGTGAGTGGGAATTGGTATATTATATATAGAAAAGCGCTATCTGGTCATATTTTTTCCAGTGTTTTTAAGCGCTGGTGTGTGCTGGCATACTCTCTCTCTGTCTCTCCTTAGGGCCTGGTTGGGGTTTTGTCCCCTTATAGGTTAATCCCTGTGTGTGTGGGGTGTCGGTACATGCGTGCCGACATGTCTGAGGCGGAAGGCTTCTCCAAGGAGGAGGTGGAGCAAATGAGTGGTGTGTCCCCGTCGGTTGTGCCGACTCCGGATTGGATGGACATGTGGCATATGTTGAATGCAAGTGTGGCATCTTTACATAAAAGGCTTGATAAGGCTGAATTAGGGGGGACATCAGGGGGTCAATCCTCGGATTGGACCGACTCACAGGGCCCGTCAGGGTCTTAAAAGCGTCCCTTAACACAAGACACTACTACCGACACGGATTCTGATTCCAGTGTCGACTACGACGAAGTAAAATTGCACCCTAGGGTGACTAGAACCATTCAGTGTATGATTGTGGCAATAAGGGATGTGTTGCATATTGAGGATGAACCCTCGGTCCCCGACACAAGGGTACACATGTTTAAGGAAAAGAAACAGATTATTAACTTTCCCACATCTCATGAATTAAATGAATTCTTTGGAAAAGCTTGGGAGACTCCGGAAAAGAGACCGCAGATCCCCAAAAGAATTTATATGGCATACCCCTTCCCTAAGCAGGACAGGGAGATTTGGGAATCACCCCCCACTGTGGACAAGGCCCTGACGCGCCTGTCCAAGAAAGTGGCGCTACCGTCTCCTGACACAGCGGCCCTTAAGGACCCTGCAGATCGCAGGCAAGAAACTACCTTAAAGTGTATTTATTCTCATACAGGTGCTGTGCTAAGGCCGACAATTGCGTCGGCATGGGTGTGTAGCGCAATTGCAGCTTGGACAGATGAGCTGACAGATCAATTTGATAATATGGATAAGGATACTATATTCTTAACTCTAGCCCATATAAAAGACGCAGTCTTATTTATGAGGGATGCTCAAAGGGACATTGGATTGCTAGCTTCTAGGGCCAATGCCATGTCTATCTCAGCGAGAAGATCCTTATGGACTCGCCAATGGACGGGTGATGCGGATTCCAAAAAACATATGGAAGTACTACCCTATAAGGGTGATGTATTGTTTGGGGATGGGCTGACGGACCTGGTTTCCACAGCTACAGCAGGTAAATCAAATTTTTTACCATATATTCCCCAACAGCAAAAGAAAGTAACACCCTATCAGATGCAGTCCTTTCGGTCGCACAAGTCCAGAAGAGGTCGGGGATCCTCTTTCCTCGCCAGAGGTAAGGGCAGAGGCAAAAGAGCACCTGCTTCGGCAGGTGCCCAGGAACAAAAGTCCTCCCCGGCTGCTCCAAAACCCACAGCATGACGCTGGGGTTCCCCTGAGGGAGTCCGCACCGGTGGGGGCACGTCTTCGACTTTTCAGTCAGGCCTGGGTCAGTTCAGACCTGAATCCCTGGGTGTTGTACATAGTTTCCCAGGGTTACAAATTGGAATTCGATTAGGTGCCCCCGCGCCGATTTTTCAAATCGGCCCTACCAGCTTCCACATCGGAAAGGGATATAGTGTTAGCTGCAATTCAGACGCTGTGTATACAGCAAGTGATCATCAAGGTTCCCCTGCACCAGCAGGGAAGAGGTTACTACTCAACCCTATTTGTGGTCCCGAAACCGGACGGTTCGGTCAGACCTATTTTGAATCTGAAATCCCTAAACCTGTACATAAAAAGATTCAAATTCAAAATGGAATCTCTCAGAGCGATAATAGCCAACATGGAGGAAGGGGAGTTTATGGTGTCTCTGGACATAAAGGATGCGTACCTTCATGTCCCCATATATGCCCCCCATCAGGAATACCTGAGATTCGCTGTACAGGATTGTCATTACCAATTTCAGACGTTGCCGTTTGGACTCTCCACGGCCCCGAGGATTTTCACCAAGATAATGGCGGAAATGATGGTGGTCCTGCGCAAGCATTGAGTCACAATTATCCCATACTTGGACGATCTCCTGATAAAAGCGAGATCCAAGGGAGAAATTGCTGAGCAGTGTGGCGCTCTCTCTGAGAGTGCTCCAGCAACACGGTTGGATTCTAAATCTACCGAAGTCACAGTTGATTCCGACAACTCGACTACCGTTCCTAGGTATGATACTGGATACGGAACAAATGAAGGTCTTCCTCCCAATAGAGAAAGCCCAGGACATCCAGAACATGGTCAGAGACCTGCTAAAACCGAAAAGGCTGTCTGTTCACCAATGCACTTGAGTTCTGGGAAAATGGTGGCAGCCTACGAGGCCATTCCCTTCGGAAGGTTCCATGCAAGGACTTTTCAATGGGACCTTCTGGACAAGTGGTCCGTGTCCCATCTGCACTTACATCGGAAAATAGCTCTGTCCCCAGGGGCCAGAGTGTCCCTCCTGGGGTGGTTGCAAAGTGCTCACCTCCTGGAGGGTCGCAGGTTCGGAATTCAGGATTGGATCCTGGTTACCACGGACGTGAGCCTCCGAGGATGGGGAGCGGTCACACAGGGAAAAAATTTTCAGGGTCTTTGGTCAGACCAGGAGTCCTGTCTACACATCAGTGTGTTGGAACTCAGGGCCATTTACAACCGCCTTCGACAAGCGGAGAGTTTTCTTCGAAACCTACCGGTTCTGATTCAGTCAGACAATGTCACAGCAGTGGCTCATGTGAACCGCCAAGGCGGGACACGAAGCAGAGTCGCGATGGCGGAAGCCACAAGGATCCTTCGCTGGGCGGAAAATCATGTAAGCGCTCTGTCGGCTGTCTTCATTCCGGGAGTGGACAACTGGGAAGCAGACTTCCTCAGCAGACACGATCTCCATCCAGGAGAGTGGGGACTTCAGCAAGAAGTCTTTGCAGACGTAACGCGTCTTTGGGGAACTCCTCAAATAGACATGATGGCGTCACGCCTCAACAAAAAGCTTCGGAGGTATTGTGCCAGGTCTCGGGACCCTCAGGCAGTAGCAGTAGACGCTCTGGTAACACCGTGGGTGTTCAAATCGGTCTACGTGTTTCCTCCTCTTCCTCTCATCACAAAAGTGTTGAGGATCATAAGACGAAGAAGAGTACAGACGATACTCGTTGTCCCAGACTGGCCTCGAAGGGCCTGGTACTCGGATCTACAAGAGATGCTCACAGGAGAGCCCTGGCCTCTTCCTCTCAGGGAATACCTGTTGCAACAGGGGCCCTGTGTATTTCAAGACTTACCGCGGTTACGTTTGACGGCATGGCGGTTGAACGCCGAATCCTAGCGAAAAAGGGGATTCCGGAAGAGGTCATCCCTACTTTAATAAAGGCTAGGAAGGAGGTGACGGTAAAACATGATCACCGTATCTGGTGAAAGTATGTGTCTTGGTGTGAGTCCAAGAATGCGCCTACGGAAGATTTTCATCTGGGTCGTTTTCTCCACTTCCTACAGACAGGAGTGGATATGGGCCTGAAATTAGGCTCTGTTAAGGTACAGATTTCGGCCCTCTCGATTTTCTTTCAGAAGGAATTGGCTTCTCTTCCAGAAGTCCAGACGTTTGTAAAGGGAGTGCTGCACATCCAGCCCCCTTTTGTGCCTCCAGTGGCACCATGGGACTTGAACGTGGCGTTGCAGTTCTTAAAATCACACTGGTTTGAACCGCTTACCAAGGTTGAGTAGAAGGTGGTCATGCTGTTGGCCTTGGCATCAGCTAGGCGAGTGTCTGAATTGGTGGCTTTGTCACACAAAAGCCCCTACTTGATTTTTCATGTGGATCGAGCTGAATTGAGGACACGTCCGCAATTTTTGCCTAAAGTGGTTTCTTCATTCCATATGAATCAACCTATTGTGGTGCCTGTGGCTACAAGTGACCTGGAGGATTCCAGATACCTGGATGTAGTCAGGGCCTTAAAGATTTATGTAGCCAGAACGGCTAAAATTAGGAAAACAGAGGCTCTGTTTGTCCTGTATGCTGCTAATAAGATTGGCGCACCTGCTTCGAAGCAGACTATTGCTCGCTGGATCTGTAATACGATTCAGCAGGCTCATTCTACGGCTGGATTGCCGTTACCAAATTCGGTAAAGGCCCATTCCACTAGGAAGGTGGGCTCTTCTTGGGCGGCTGCCTGAGGCGTCTCGGCATTACAGCTTTGCCGAGCGGCGACTTGGCGGGGTCAAACACTTTTGCAAAATTCTACAAGTTTGTTACCCTGGCTGATGAGGACCTAGCGTTTGCTCAGTCGGTGCTGCAGAGTCATACGCACTCTCCCGCCCGATTGGATGATTTGGTATAAACCCCATGGTCCTTACGGAGTCCCCAGCATCCTCTAGGACGTAAGAGAAAATAAGATTTTAAACCTACCGGTAAATCTATTTCTCCTAGTCCGTAGAGGATGCTGGGCGCCCGTCCCAGTGCGGAAACTCTGCAAGACTTGTATATAGTTGTTGCTTACATAAGGGTTCTGTTACAGTTGGAATCGGTCTTGGACCGTTACTGTCGTTTGTTCATACTGTTAACTGGTTATGTATGTTCCAGATTACATGGTATGATTGGTGTGGGCTGGTATGAATCTTGCCCTTGGATTGCTAAATCCTGCCTTGTATTGTCCATCTCCTCTGGGCACAGTTCTCTAACTGAGGTCTGGAGGAGGGGCATAGAGGGAGGAGCCAGTGCACACCCATAGTCAAAGTTCTTTTTAGGTGCCCTATCTCCTGCGGAGCCCGTCTATACCCCATGGTCCTTACGGAGTCCCCAGCATCCTCTACGGACTAGGAGAAATAGATTTACCGGTAGGTTTAAAATCTTATTATTTGTTGAACTATGTCCCCTCCCCACAAAAGGCCAGGCTGTGCTGGTGGTCTCATGCTTGTCCTGTTGTTCTAGCAGCTTTCACTGGCTGATTGACAAACACAGCCTCCCCAGCACTGGGTGGAACAGAGCGATGAGGAGGTGGGGGGGTGAAGGGTTAGGGTAGATAAAGATGAATGAGAGAGATGGCAGAATGGGGACAGATATGAAACAGAGAGAGGGGGTTAGGGGAACAGAGATGACAGAGATGGACACAAGGGGAGGGGAGAAAGGAGGGACAGAGATAAGAGAGGAAGATGGCGGTGGGATGTGTGGAGAGGGCACAGTGATAGGACGGCAGTGGAAGACACCTGTCAGCGCTTGGAGCTAGTGCCCTCCACTACCCCTACAGCTGAAGCAAGTTGGGGATCCTTTATACTGTAACCTTTACAGTATTTATTAAAGGGGGTATTTTTGTACTTACATTTTCTCTTACGTCCTAGAGGATACTGGGGTTGCATTTAGTACCATGGGGTATAGACAGGTCCACTAGGAGCCATGAGCACTTTAAGAACTTGATAGTGTGCGCTGGCTCCTTCCTCTATGCCCCTCCTACCAGACTCATTTTAGAAAATGTGTCCGGAGGAGCCGGTCACGCTTATGGAAGCTCCTGTAGAGTTTTTTGCAGTTATTTTATATATTTGTTATTTTCAGGCAGGGCTGGATGGCACCAGCCTGCCTACTTCGTGGGACTTAGAGGGGGGGAACGGCCCAACCTCTTGAAGGGTTAATGGTCCAGTTCCCCACTGACAGGACACTGAGCTCCTGAGGGGACTATTCGCAAGCCCCACCACGGCGAGCGTACATTCCCGCAGCACGCTGCCACCCCTAACAGAGCCAGAACAATGAAGAGTGGTGGGTACTAAGCCGGCGTCCTGGTTAGTGGTGCGCCGTCCATTATGGCGGCATGAGGGTACGTAGACGCACGGCTTCTAACGGGCGTAATGCGTCTCCAGACACAGTACACCGCTGCGTCTCAGTACACTGTACACAGTACCCACACTGGCAAAGCAGCCTTAAAACGGTTTTCTCTCCATTTTAAGCACTAGATTACCTCAGGCAGTATAAAAAAGCGGGAAAACCGCACGCCACTGAAGGGGCGACGCCTTCACTATGAGCGGATCCAGCATCTCACCAGCGCCATTTTCCCTCTGCAGTGGACACAGACGCTGACTGACACGGACGCACAACTCCTCCGGAGTGACTCCAGTTTACCTCAGCGGTACCAGGGAGTCATAGCAGGGGGGGGAGTGATTATTAGTGTACTAAGTTCCCTATCAGGGTACATAGTCTGCGACCCGGCTAAGCTTGGCATTAGCGATAAGGGCGCGGTGGGGGCTGGCTACAAATAACTCTGTGTCTCCCTGAAGGGCTCTTTGTGGGTTAATTGTGCTTAACCTATTCCTGTGTGTGCTGTGACATTTACATTATGTCAGGCAAAGAGTGTGTTTTTTGTACAGTGGAGTGTTCCTCTTCACCAGGGAGCTCACTACTGGGTACTCAGGGCAGTGCACCTTCCCAGGGGCTGAACCGGAGTGGGTTAATTCCATTAAAGGAATGATCTCCAGTATTTCTACAAAATTATCCCGCAATAAGAAAGAGACGCAATACTTAAGACAGACTGTGGATGAGTTTATGAATAGAGACTCAGTCCCCAAACCAGCATCTCAATCCCCTCCCATTTGTCGGCAAAAACGATCTCTGGCCCGTATTCTGCAGTCTGACTCTGACGCTTACAGGTCAGACATGGAGGAGGGTGAGGTGGATTTGGAGGGGGGGGGTGCAGCTCTGTCACAGAGAATAGAGGCTCTTATAGAGGCTATCAGAGATGTTCTGCATATTCCTGATAAGGTGTCAGAGGAGTGTGAGGAATCTTATTTTAATATAAGAAAGAAGTCCTCAGTCACTTTTCCTGTGTCTAAGGAATTGAATACCGTATTTGAAGAACCGTGGGTTAATCCTGATAATAAATTTCAAATCCCTAAAAGGTTGCTCTCATCTTTTCCCTTTCCTCTGGAGGATAGAAAAAAATGGGAAAATCCACCGATAGTGGACGCATCAGTCTCTAGGCTGTCACGAAAAATTGTATTGCCTGTTCCTGGTGCAGCCTCCCTAAAAGACACGGCTGATCGTAAAATTGAGACTACACTCAAGTCATTGTACGCAGCTTCTGGGGTGGCACAAAGACCCACTATTGAATGTGCGTGGATCACAAAAGACAGTGCAAAATGGTCAGGTAACCTAATTGAGGGGTTAGATTCCTTGTCCAGGGGGGATGTTATTTTACTCCTGCAGCATATACAGGACTCTGCGAACTTTATGGTGGAAGCCATAAAAGAGATTGGCTTGCTTAATGCACGCACCACCGCTATGGCAGTGTCAGCACGCAGGGGCTTGTGACTACGCCAGTGGACTGCTGATGCGGACTCCAGGAAAGGCGTTGAAGGCCTACCATTCACAGGAGAGGCCTTGTTTGGAGATGAACTAGACAAATGGATCTCCAAAGCTACTGCGGGTAAGTCTACGTATCTTCCTTCCGCAGCTCCCCCAGCCAGGAAAACCCTATCCAGCTTCAAATTTACAGTCATTTCGGACAGCCAAGTTTAAGGGCAAATCCAGAGGTGCCTCTACGGCCTCCAGCAGCTGCAGGTGCTCAGGAACAGAGCTCAGGTTCTGCTTCCTCAAAGCCTTCAGCATGACGGTGAACCGCGATGCCTGGAAGGCTGTCAGGTGGGAGTCAGACTACAATTCTTCAGTCACATCTGGTCAAGTTCATGCCGTGATCCCTGGGTCATAGATCTTATTTCCCAGGGCTAGAGACTGGAGTTCCAAGAGCTCCCACCTCACAGATTCTTCAAATCAGGCTTACCAGTTTCACAAGAGGCAAGTGTAACTTTACAGCAGGCCATCCAAAAACTGGTACAGACTGAAGTCATTGTTCCAGTTCCACCTCATCTGCAAAACAAGGGGTACTATTCCAACTTGTTCGTAGTAAAAACTGATTAGTTGCTATGGGCAACCATGTTAATAATCGTACAAATCACATTATAACACAATGGGCACTATTACAAAGGCAGGTGAGAATTGTGACACTGAAAACAATAGGTTATATTTTCAGACCCTTACGTGTTTTGGGTTACATAGAAACATAGAAACATAGAATTTGACGGCAGATAAGAACCACTTGGCCCATCTAGTCTGCCCCTTTTTTTTATCCTTTAGGTAATCTCAACCCTTTTTTGAACCTTAATTCAAAAGTTAGTGTTAGATACATGTAATTAACACCAAGCCTAATTGCGGTAGAATGCCTATAGCAACGGACAGAATGCCTATAGCAACAGAATCCTGTAGTAAGAACGGGACTACAAAGGAAAAGTGTTCACGGGCATATGGTGGAATTATTATTGAAAATTCACATTACTGCAGAGTGCATTAAGATAAAAGCTCCTTTCAGCCAAAAAGACTTTCTAGAAACGAGGGAGATGAGATGATTTTTGCTCTGGCACAGAGTAATGTGTATATATTGGATACATTTCAAGACTGCTCAGAGATTTCTTTAGAAAATGAGTTGGCCGAGTTATTAACCTGAGTTCTGTATTCTGATACAAAGGCCATGAAACGTATCTATTCATATATTTATGGAAGGGTTGGACACCTGCTATTTTTGACCATGACACCCCGGTGGCAAATTGATTTTTTTTTATCAAGTAGGGAGAAATTTCCTATTAGTGAGTATGCCAGCTAAATGCCAACTGCAATATAGGCTTTGATAGATGCTTAATGACCCATAGGGTTAATGTGATTTAGCGGCACAGTCGCATACATAAGTGCTTGTGGTTCTTTTATTAATGCAAATCATTTAAATACCGGCTAATGGCAGATCTGTCCTTCAAGTGTCCGATTAAGTGTTACAATGCAAGATTATGGGGCAGATGTATTAAGCCTGGAGAAGAGATAAAGCAGTGATAAGTGGAAGGTGATAACGCACCAGACAATCAGCTCTTAACTGTCAATTTACATATTGGAGCTGATTGGCTGGTGCGTTATCACCTTTCACTTATCACTGCTTTCTCACTTCTCCAGACTTAATCCATCTGCTCCTATGAGACACGCTTGCCGATTGGCCAGCCTTTGCGTGAAATAAATGCAGAACCGACTTCACGTGTAGAAACGCAATGTGTGTTTGATACGTGTTTACCAGCGCTTGATATGTAATATATGCATTTAACATTGTTTGCAAATGTACCTAGATACCCCCTGCATATACATTTGTCTGCGAGATTTTTCTTGCGCCTATTGCGTCCAATTTTCAATTCATGCGGCTTTGCGCACTCCCAGTTCATGCGCCATCCAGTTGGAAAATAACTTGCACAGTTACTTTGGCTGTTAATAGCCGCCTTAATTACGGGGGAAAAATGATAAATCAGCCTGTACCCTAAAGAACTACAGTACAAATACATATTGGATAATAGTATATGTGTGTTACTGGGCTAAAGCTAAATATTTGGGTCTCTTAAAAGGTCTCAAATTGCTGATTCTTCTATTTTTATCAACAGTGAAAGAATATTATAAATCATGTGTTTTTCAGCAAATAAATCTACATTAGGGGTGCAATGTAGTCATTAGCCATATGAAGCCAATTAAGCACCTCTAATTGCCTAATTAACCGTTCGTGGGTTGTTCCAGGTGTTATGAACCAAGTCTTGAAATATTAGCCTTAAAATTAGGATTTTCACGACTTTGCACCTGCCCTGGGGCTGCAAGAATAAAATTACATTAAATCCTCTTAAAAATTAATGTAGCTAATTGAATACCAAAAACCTTGTACCCAGTCATTTTAACTCGCAAATTGGATTAACACGTCTAATTGGATATTTCCCTCAGTCGTCTTTGATTTTAACCCTTCATATTATTCAGAAATAAAATAGGGAGAGGTCCGCTATTTGTACGTCAAAACATTTTAAAAATTACGCTCCCTGAGCCCTAAATTCCTCCGCCAGCCTCAGCACCAGACAGCCGGAGCCAGTTCCCACTAAAGCAATGGGACAACATGCATGGGTTACCCTGCCAGCTCCAGGATTCTCATCCTACAAAGCCACTGTGTGGGATCCCCCATTCATAGGGAGAACCAGAATCAGAATGGTCAGCAGGGGGGCAGGAACCTCTATGAGGGAGCTTTATGACCTTCAACTGACCGTGTACCAAGTATGGTCCAAGTTCAGATGTTTTATAGCACAGGAGTGTATTTGACATTGGATTCATAGTCAGTTGAAAATATGATATTTATGCATTTTTCTTTCTTTTACAGGTTTATAATAGGGCGTGAGAAGCCTGGCCAGATTAGCGAGGTTGCCCAGCTGATCAGCCAGACCCTAGAGCAAGAACGTCGCCAGCGGGAGATGCTGGAACAACATTATGCGCAGTATGACGCGGATGACGACGAGGTAATGCGGCAAAAGTTTGCTACCAGGATATACTTGTTTTCATAATTGCCGTAATGAACGGTTTTGACATACCGTTTATAAAACGTTTGGTAATATGCTATACAAATGCTGAGCTCAGTTTAATAATGGGCAGATGTGTGTTCTAGAATGTATATAATTGGAGAGTCCAGTCCCATTAGAACGCATTGTATTTTATAGCAGATGCTATAGCTAATCTGTATTATTTTCAAAATACAAAATTGGTTATGCATGTTATTAGAGCTTTAAATCTAGCGGGTATGGGGCAGATTTAACAACAAGTGATATTTTTGTTATCACTCGTTCCTAATCTTATATGGTGCTCCAGCCAATCAGCTGCTGGCATTTTTCAACCAGGTGTCCGGATGATAGGTCGACAGTCAACAGGTCAACATCAAATGGTAGACATGACCATGGTTGACACATGAAAGAGTCGCCATGAGTTTGTTTCTTTTTTCAACCTTTTGATACTTTACGATACACGTGGACTACGACTGGGAATAGTAACCTGCCTGAAGCATGGTGAACGAAGCGAGCCATGTGAGGGATGTGGTGCACTAATTGTGGTTCCACATGCTGAAAGGTAACATTTTAAACAAAAAAAAACATCAAAAGCTCATGTCAACTTTTTCATGTGGTGACAATTTCCATGTCGACCTTTTCATCCCTTTGACCTTTTCACCATTTTTGACCTTGTGCATGTCGACCTATTGGCCCATAACCCTTCAAACACATGACAGGAGATGATTGGTTGGAGCATCATTTAAGATTAGTAACGTGATTACAAGAATATCACTTGATAATCTGCCGCTAAGTCACTGAAAACTTGTTGCTGCATGCATCTCCTAGCCTGGTGGTTCCCAAATATGATGTTCAAGACACCCCAGAAGTCCAGGTTTTATGGATATCCATGCTTAGGCCCAGGTGACTTAATTAATACATCAGTTAGTTTGATTATATCATCTGTGCACAGTGTATTTCGGGTAGGTGTGGCCATGCCCCATGAATTTGGCCACACCTCCCCACCACCCAGGCCAGTCATTTTACTCTACACCACTGCTCACTGCTCCCAACTAGAGATGTCCGAATGGCTCTGGAACAACATTTTGAAAATTCAGCACAATTTTTCAATCCACCAATCAGGTTTGACCACGTTCTGCCAATGGAATCAGTTCACCCATTATTGAGTCGGTGTGCATATTGCAACATATTAAGCTTAAACTTATACTTTAAAAATACAAAAATGACAACTAAATTCGAACTACAAATACATTTAACATAAAAAAGTTCAAATACATTTTTATTATATCAAGGATATTATTTACATAGGGTTCATAATAAACAGCATGTTTAAGGGTTTTGGTGAAATTTTTGGAGCATATGTTGTTGGGAGAATAGGGATTGGTGTGGGGTATGTAAGAATGGGAAAGGGAAAGGTACTGTAGCTAAAGAGAGTAAGTCATCACAGTTTTGGTGATGCCCAAGAGTATTTCTGACCCGTTTCCAGGTCTATTTAAACCATCATGAGCGGAGTATGAACTGAAGCCAGCTGGGACAGAGCTGCAGCCTATTAATATCGCTGGTGCATTTTCATCCTCGTCCTCAACTACTCTATACTCTAAAACACTTCACTGTCCTACTACTTGTAATCACTGTAGGTGTCCAACAAAGCAATTTTTATTTATTTACTGATGTATTAACGGTTTCTTATATAGCGCAACATATTCCGTTGCACGTTACAACTGGAACAACAAGCTTACAATCTAAAATGAAATAGGCATTGATACACAAGGATAGGTGCTATCTATTGCATCATGGTCCAACAGAGGTTCTTAATGAGCTGTATGGTATGGTCACCCAGCAATGTTGGCCAAGGGTCAGGAGGGTGTGAAAGTGAAGAAAGATAAAATATGTGAGGTTCTGTGTGGACTGTACAGAAGGGATGTAATTAAATAGGAAGGCATTGAAGGTTATGTGGGTGGGTCCGGAATTTGATAAGCTTGCCTGAAGAGGTGAATTTTCAGGGAACGTTTGAAGGATTGGAGACTAGAGGTCAGTCTTATTGTGCGTGGAAGGCATTCCACAGAGTGGGTGATGCCCGGATAAAGTCCTATAAGGGATGTAATTATGTGACCGACGGTCACATAACCTCCCACTGCATCCTGAACAATTAAAATACCGATAGTCGGCATGCGGACTAGAAGGGACTATTCCCACTCGTGGGTGTCCATGACACCCATAGAGTGGGAATGCCCGCAGCATGACGAGCGCAAGGGGCTTCGTTGCGCTCGCTCTCCCTTCCACAGGCATTCTGCGGCCGGGATCTCGGTGAGGGGATGCTGACCACCAGGATCCTTACCACCGGTATCGCGGCCCCAACACTCCTGTAATTTTGAATGGGAGCGAGTAATGCATGTGGATGAGAGATGTAGATCTTGTGCAGAGCAGAGAGGTTGGGTAGGGAGATATGTTGAGATGAGTGAAGTGATGTACGTTGGTGCAGTTTGGTTAGTAGCCTTGTATGTAAGTGAAAGTACTTTATATTGAATACAGTAGAATACCGGTAACCAATGGAGGGACTGTCAGAGCGGATCTGCAGACGATGAACGTCTAGCGAGGAAGATTAGCCTCGCCTCTGCATTCAAAATGGATTGTAGTGGTGAGAGTCTCGTTTTGGGAAGACCAGTTAGGAGACTATTACAATAATCAATGCGGGAGATAATGAGAGCGTGGATTAGAGTTTTTGCAGTGTCTTGTGTAAGATATGGTCGTATTTTGGATATGTTTTTTAGATGCATGTAACATGATCTTGAGACAGATTGAATGTGGGGAACAAAGGACAGATCAGAGTCAAGGATGACACCTAGGCAGCGAGCTTGTGGGGTAGGGTTGATTGTCGAGTTCTCAACAGTGATAGAGATATCAGGTAGGTAACTACTATTGGCCGGTGGAAATATAATTAATTCTGTTTTGGAAATATTAAGTTTGAGGTGATGAGATGTCATCCAAGATGAAATGGCAGAAAGACATTCAGTGACACAGCCCAGTACAGATAGGGACAAATAAGGGGAGGATAGGAAGATTTGAGTATCATCCGCATACAGATGATACTGAAATCCAAAAGAGCTGATTAGTCTACAAATAGATGAGGTATAGATTGAGAAAAGCAGAGGACCCAAGACTGAGCCTTGCGGTACTCCAACTGAGAGAGGTAGCGAAGAGGAGGTGGAATCAGAGAAACGGACACTGTAAGAGCGATTAGATAGGTGGTTGAGAACCAAGAAAGGGCTGTGTCTTTAAGACCTAGGGATTGTAGTGTTTGTATGAGAAGAGAGTGGTCAACAGTGTCAAAATCAGCAGAGAGACCGCTAATCTGTTACTGTAAGGCTGTATGTAGGTGCAGTACCTTACCGGAACCCCGGTCAAGCCCCAAGTGTTCCCCTTCCACTCCCCACTGTCTCCACCACTTCAGCAATTCCCCCATCCCACCTAAATATTCCACATCCTCTATTTTTCGCCCAGCTGCTTCTCTTCACACTCAGCGTTGTGACATCATAACGTACACCTGGAGCAGGCAAGAGAAAAACGGAAACCAGGCTTCCCTTTGTTGTGCTTTAGGACATCTTTTATTGCACTGGGAACTTATCTAAATAGCTTAGAAGAGACTGTGCCCCCAATATGTACTGTGCCCTGGCTAGCGGTACTGATTGCACTGCGCTCAGTATGGTCTGTGTAGCAGATAATTGCAGTTCTGCAAAATCATGTTTTTACTAGTTACCAGCCCGTCAAAATGACGGCACAACATAACAGTACTGTCAGCGCCAAATTGTGTAACACTTGAAGTTCTCTGTCGGGCGCCATCTACTGGCAAAACTAATTCCCCTCATAGAGGTGAGAAGCAGGGTTAGCTTTTTATTATATAGAACGATGCAATTTGTGAATCATGAGATCTGCTAAAGCCAAAAAGCACATTTGTTTATTTATTAATTTATTTATTTATTATTAATTTATTAAGAGGTATTATTATAGCGCACATATAATCTGCCTTGTTTCACAAGAATTTTTCAGTCATTCACATAAATTCTCGCCCCAGTGGAGCTTACAATCTAAATTCCCTACCACACAGACACATGTACAAACTAGTGTTCATTTTTTTGTCAAAAACCAATTAACCTCATGGTATGTTTGGTAATTTTTGGAACCAGCACAAACACTCATGCAGAAGGACCATGACCAGGTATTGAATTCATGACCTTAGTGCTGTGCGGCAGTGGTGCTAACCACTACGCTAACCGCGCTGTCCTATTAAATGCCATGTTTAACACCTCAGTTTCAATCCGCCATTCCAATTTTGTAAATGGTAAGCCTACATCGCAGGTGCCTTCTGTCTGGTTTTGCGTACTTAAGACCCCATATTTTTCCTAGGTCTAAATACTCACAGCTCTTTCGTGGGCTGTGTTAGCGTTTGTTTTGTACGCACAGAATTCCGAGGATGTCAGAGAGCCAACCAATGCCCCGGGGATTGCACCGGAATCTGCTCTACAGTCGTCATTCTAATTACGGATCGGATCAGCGGCCTCGGCTTTTATAAAACGGCAGTTTAAAATCTCCACTAATACAGAGCTAGTAATAAATATTTACTGCTGCAGATAATTAAATTACACAGCAGCAGTGCAGGGAATTTTAATTAGACAGGTGCTTGTATTTGGCTTTACAATCAGCACCATGTTGCAGATGAAATATGGGTAAGAAAACAATCTGGTATTTCATCAGTGTTTTTAGTGTGTGCCGCTTAAGCTTTTCTTTTCCATTTATCATCTGAGTCTTCAATTAAAAAAGAAAAATGGCTTTTATCCCTCAGCAGATCAGATGTGTGCTGTGACTCTTTCTCCTTTGTTTTTATATTTTTTCTATTAACCCTCTGAGCACAACGCACATAAAATTGACAGACAAGAGCTTCCAGCAAGACTTATGGGTTTATTTTCTCCAAAACCTGGCTTACTTCAATGGCTTGTAATCACTATATGGATGGCCAGTTGGGCCATGAGTTTGCAGCGGAAAGGTCATACTGAAGGGTGCTCCATAGGATGTTACATGCCCAACAAGCCAGTCTGTCAGATCTCTGCATTGCTGAAGGTTCCCGGGTCACCTGTAAGAGCTCTTATGGGGCCTAATTCAGACCTGATCGTAGCCGTGCCAAATTTTGCACGGCTACGTACAGCCACCCTGACATGCAAGGGGACGCCCAGCGCAGGGCTAGTCCGCCCCGCATGTCTGGCCCTTTCCCCGCTGCACAGGTGCAAAAGCATCGCACGGCTGCGATGCTTTTGTACCTGAAGAGTAGCTCCCTTCCGGCGCAGCTCCTGCGCGCTGGCAAGGAGCTACCCGTTGCTCTCCGGGCCGCCCCCAACTCGGTCCGGGCAAGCCTGCGTTGCCTGGGCCGCACCCCCAAAACGCCGGCCCACCCAGCGAACGCCTCTGCCTGTCAATCAAGAGCTGCCAATCGCATGCGCAGTTCAGACTTGATCGCCCGCTGAGCGAAAACGCACAGTAGCGATCAGGTCTGAATTAGGCCCCTAGTGAAGTGGAGATATCTAGGAGCAATAATAGGTCAGCTGCATAGCGACGAGCTACATAAGCTCACAGAATGGGACGGCCGAGTCTCGGTTACACCACTCTCTACTGACTTCCAAACTGCCTCTGGAAGCAATGTCAGGATAAGAACACTTGGACGCTTCATGGATTGGGATGAGATGTGCAACAAATACATTTGGTAGGTGATCAGTTGTGAGGCCAATTTTACAAACACACACATACTGTACACACATGAGATGTTACATACATTATGATTCAAACACATATACCAGCTATCTAAAATTGCCATCATCCATTATACTTAGGTCATATTTTTGGAGCTGTGTTTTCTGGATTGGTTATGAAATGTCAACAATCATAGTATTGATATTGACCGCGTCAACATTCATCGTGTAAACAATGATTCAATGTTGACATGTTAGAATGGCCTTCTCCTGGAGACTGAAATGTCTCCAGCTGCATCTTACAGGCCCCTGCGATCATGTGACCCTCACCTCTGTGTCAGACCTGGGATCTTCTGGCGTTCCAGTAAGTATTTCTCTTACGTCCTAGAGGATGCTGGGGACTCCAAAAGGACCATGGGGTATAGACGGATCCGCAGGAGCTTGGGCACACTATAAAGACTTAAACTGGGTGTGAACTGGCTCCTCCCTCTATGCCCCTCCTCCAGACCTCAGTTAGACTTTGTGCCCAGGAGTGAAGGGACACACACTAGTGGAGCTCTCCTGAGTTTCTCTAAAAGACTTTATGTTAGGTTTTTTATTTTCAGGTAGACCTGCTGGCTACAGGCTCCATGCAGCGTGGGAGTGAGGGGAGAGAAGCAGGACCTACTTCTTCTTAGTTCAAAGGCTCTGCTTCTCGGCTACTGGACACCATTAGCTCCAGAGGGTTCGATCACTTGGTGCGCCTAGCTGCTTGTTCCCGGAGCCACGCCGTCAACCCCCTCACAGAAGCCAGAAGACAGAAGCCGGGTGAGTATTAGAAGAACAGAAGACTTCAGTGACGGCAGCAGACTTCAGTAACCGTGTCCGCTACCCCCGCCAGCTTATCGCAGCGGTCCCGCTGCGCGCCATTTGCTCCCACACACCAACGGCTGGTATCGGGTGCAGGGCGCAGGGGGGGGACGCCCTGGGCAGTATGTTTACTTTATTTTTACACTCCCAGTATACATATACATTGGGTAGAAACTGTATATGGTCCCCTGCCTGCATATAACGGGTTAAATATAGTGGGCTACCGCGCGCCGATAAGGGGCGGGGCTTAGGCCTCACAGAAAGAGACAGCGCCATTTTAAGCAATGTCCCCGCCAAAACGTGTGTACAGCCCAGACTGGGGGGGGGGGGGGGGGGCACATATATGTTAGTGTTATGTAGGAATGTATAACACTATTTAAGTTGAAAATGGGCATGTACTCTTGGTTGTGTATACTCTCTGTGTGCTCCCTGTCAGAAATACACTTGTGTCGACATGTGTGAATGTTCTGTTACTAACGCCTTTGGGGTTCATTGTCGGCATTGCCGACACCTGTTTGGTACTTGATACAGTAGATACTGAGTCAACAGATCGGTTGTGTTATACTTGTTCATAGTAAACACGGTGTGGGAGACACAGTAGTATGTGGGTGATCCTGTCGGCACCAACTGTTATTACCGGGTGTACATTGACATGCTGTAACTAACTTATACCTGTAGATATATATTTATATGTATTTATATTGTTCGGTTCCGTGAGTCTGTAGCTCGAGCACAGACATGGTTATTAAAATTATATATGTATAATTCCCTCGGATCCCTCGGGGTCACAAGTATGTTATTTTGCCTGGTTGCTACTCCCTGCTGTCGACGATTACTAGGTTTTCTGTCGACTATAATGTTTCCTGGTAGAGCCACAACTGCGGATTCAGTACATGGTCATACACATTCAGAACACATTAATGTCACTTGGGTCCCGAAGGTTCCGGACAATCCACTTATATGTATGTTATATGTATATATAAGTGGGATATGTGTGTATATGTGTATTACAATATGTATATTCATCTTATGATTTATAATGAATGCTGAAGTAATAGTATTCTTTCTCATGTGCTGGTCGCTCTGTTGATAAAGCTCTTGGTCGGCCGTGACGAGTGGGTCTCCCGTCCTCTCAAGGAGTCCGAATGTTTTTTCTTTTCCCGCGGCGGAGAGAATTCTGTGGAAGTCAACTCCTGGTCGACACGGGGTCCTGTCACAAAGGATCGGATACAGGAAGCTAAGTGATATTTTATTTCTATTCTTTGGACTTATTTGCATTACATGCACATGATGGAGTGTTTATATTCGGAGGGATATCCGATAGAATTATCCTGCAGAGATAGGGGATTTTCCTTATGTTGGGTCTTCTCTATACATCGCGGCAGGCTGCAGTGCGTATACAGGAGGTGGCCGGGGAAATGCTGAGGCTGACTCCGAGAGATACTGGAGTTTTTTCCCTAGGGTGATGTGCGCTGTTTGGGGATGTCTTAGTTCAGTCACTTTCGGCGGATACTGCTGGTAAATCTAACTTAGTGGGTTAGATTCCCTCACAACGGTTGGTGACGCATTCCTTTGTGGGATGCAGTCGCTTTAACTAGTTCGATACCGTTCTTTTCTTTTCCTTTTCTGTGCAGATGGAAGGTGAAAAGGTAAGTGTTCTGCAGCCTTGTTAGGTTCGCAGAAGCGGAGGTCGTTTTCTGTTTCTCACACATCCACCACATGGTGCTGAGTCTACCTGCCTGGACCCCACTCCGGTGGGGACTCGTCTACTACCTTTCAGTTAGTCCGGGAATAGACCAGGACCCGTGAGTTAATGATAGAATCCGGAGGGGGACTGTCTAGAGTTACAGATGTTTCCCCTCACTGATTTTCTAATAGATCTTACCATTTCCCCTCTGGAAAGGGAGGTAATACGCAAAGCCACTCCAGAGGTGCGTCAGATTCAGGGCCTTGTCCTCCTATTACTGTTGTTACCAATGACGCAGATGTCGGAGGTGGTATCAGGGTAGATACTGAACGGTTGAGGTTCTGTGTTTTCCTGTGGAAAGAGGTCTGAGGATCCTGAGTCAGATCAGATTTGCAGTGCAAATCCTTCTGTATGTTCCGTTGATGAAGAAGTTGGGTGCGGCTTAAGAGGCCTTTTCGGTGAGCAGGGCAAATGCCAGAGTGGTTTTCACGGGACCTGTGGGGTATGTGGTCCGGGTCTCACCGGCACATGCACCGGAGTATAATTCTAATGGCCAGGATATCACTCCTGTGGTGTCTGCTCAGTTCTCACCTCCTAGAGGGACGAAGGTTCGCGATCCAGGATTAGATCCTGGTGTCCATGTATGCAGATCTCCGAGGCTGGGGAGCAGTCCTAGCATGGGAAGTATTTCCAGAGGAAAAGGTCAAGCTGTGAAGCTTGTCTACAATAAGCTTTCTTGAAGTAAGAGCTGTCTTCAACGAACAGATTCTTCCTGATCTGCCCGTGTTAATTCTGTCGGACGACTTGGCAGCAGTGGCGTAAGTCGCTAGAGCGGAACAAGGAGCAAAGCGGCAATGGCAGAAGCTGAAATAGTTTTCCGCTGGGTGGAAAGACTGGTAAACGTTATATTAGCAGTCTTAGTTCCAGAAGTAAACGACAGAGAAATAGATTTCCTCTGCAGACGCGGTCTCCATCCGGGAGAAATACTGTCGTCATCGAGAAGTTTACAGAAGTAATAAGTCTTTGAGGAGTGCCTCAATTGGGCATGTTGGCGTCTTGCCTCAACGAGAGACCTCAGGAATATGGTTCCACGCAGTGCCAGATTAAGGTTCTCATGGGCCTGGAGCTGAAATTTATGAAGGGCCTATTGCGTGCCGCCGCAGGGGGTGTGACCAGCATTGTGGGGGTGTGACTACATATATAAGGGTGTAGCCAATGATGTGGAGGTGTGGTCTGTGCTCTGGGGTGTGACTAGCGCCATCTGGGGAATAGCTACTCATCTACTTTCAACCACCTCAACCTCCCTCCCCTCTGCTTATATGAAGCACACGTCACCTATTTTATTATTGACCAGTGAATAAGAAATACATAAACCCTCCCACAAACTATGGTTTATTAATAAAATGCAACCATCATCACCAAGAATGAAGAAAGCATGTCAAAGCAAATCCAAATTCAAAGACATATTGCTTTCTTTGATATCAAGGATATTAATTTGACAGACTACCAGACAGAGTACCAGAAACGCAACCGTGAATCAATGTTCTAGAAACTTTGTGGGAAAGAATCAGAAAAAAGAGGCCACATTTGAGGTCTCCATCAGGACTGCGCACCAGCACACACAGCTCTCTCTGTGAAGCAGTTTTTGCCAGAGAAACAGCTTTGGTCAATGGAAAATAAGAATGCAGCAATGTGTGGATGCAGAAGGGTAATACATAGGGGTGTATTCAATTTATGTCGGATCCTATCCGACAGAAAGGATCCAACATGAGTGTATTCAATGCTGACCAAACTCAACAGGTTTGTCCCGTTCCCGAAAATGGCAATCCGCCTTTTTTTAAAGCCGGATTGACATTGTCGGAAACGGGGCTAAAACCTGTCTGGTTTGGCCGCACTTCTGACAATTGCGACAGCTTTCCGACAAGTCGGATTTCCTGACTTGTCGGAAAAAATGGGGCCGCATTGAATAGGTTGGGAACTGCCATCTTTCCAACAAAACGGCAGTTTCCGACAACAATTGAATACACCCCATAGTAAAAGA